>NW_024081222.1:549396-677237 GCF_003009895.1 Hyaena hyaena | reverse complement strand
GTGGGGGGGGAGATGGGCATGGAGGAGGGCACTTGTGGGGATGAGCACTGGGTGTTATATGGAAAACAATTTGACAATAAACTATTTGTAAAAAAAAAAAAAAAAAAAAAAAAGCAAGCTCACTTTGGACCATGGCCTTTCCTTCTCGTGTTCTAGATTTCAGTTGTCTGCAGTTTAATGAAGGAGAAAACAGTTTCTGGTACAGGTACTAATCAACAGTACATGAAACAATTCCCAATGGTCTTGTCCCCTGAGAATCCTCCTTACAGATGTTTCCAGCTTCCCTTGAGGGTTTATGTCCCAGGAATTTGCATCCTTCTGCTCCCTGAGCCTTTAATCTGTGTGTGATGGACTGTGTTGGTTGCCACCGCCCGACCCCCACGAACAGCCATCCTGTCTTCTTTGGAGTTTGGGGGACAATGTACCCCTGGTACTCCTTACCCAGGAGGGAAGGATCCCTGTTTTCCATGGACTCATCTAGAGGAAGACATAGCCAATGAGATATATGGGGAAATCTGCTAAGATGCTCAAGGGCAAGATAAAGGTCCTTCAAACTCTTCTTGTCTTCCTTCCTGCACTGAATACTGCCACGTG
This sequence comes from Hyaena hyaena, assembly GCF_003009895.1. NCBI lineage: Eukaryota > Metazoa > Chordata > Mammalia > Carnivora > Hyaenidae > Hyaena > Hyaena hyaena. The sequence continues at coordinate 676,643 of NW_024081222.1, read as the reverse complement.
AGAATATGATGCCTGAAGCTGCAGCAGCTTGTTGACCAGAGGGCAACAAGCTGGTAGATGAAAGCCAGTGTGCTGAGGAGGGAAATGAGAGTGAGTGTAAAGAGGCTGGACCTCTCAAAACCAGCCCTGCAACCTATACATTAGGACTTGTTCATCTTTGAAATGAATTACAAAAGTCTGTATGACTTAAACTACTGTGATCTATGGTTTCTGCTTCTTGCTGACAGATACTTAAAACCTGACATAGCAAAGAACAAGGTGAGGACCATACAGAGCTATTTGTGAGACAGGTCCTGTTGGGGAGACAAGAGTAATTTTAATGCATGACATCTGGTCTTTTTGAAGTCTTGTCTCAGGACTCAAGACAAATAACAAATTCCAGTTTTTATCTGGGTCTCAGGTTGCCTTTTCTAAAGCCTAGCCATCATGCATTAGTGGGAGACATGCAGACCAGGGTACCAGTCACAAAGGCATGAAACATGAAAATTAGGATCTTAGTAAGGTTATCCGAAATGACCAGTGACAGTGGAATAAAACCATGCGAAAATTCCAGACAAATGAAATGAAAGGATAATATAAGAAATCCATCCCCCAAATATAGAAAGACTAAGGTATATTGTCCCACAACTACTAATAGAGATGTAGGGCTTCAGCTTTTATCAAAGCAGGGAAAATGGCCCTGAGAATACAGCCAGATAACTCTCTTCAGCCATTTCTTCAACAGGTCCAACAAGTAGGAAGTTCAGTAGTCAAGCCTATATGGAATAATGCAGGCATCTCTTTATGCAGAGTTAGTATTATACGTGAGTCATGAAGAAGGTAAACACAGTTATGCCCAGTAATAAGCTTCCTTATGGAAGGGAACTGACAAGTATGTCTCGGTTTAAGTGCTCCAGTTAGAGGGCACAAGAAACTAACGGTGTTGACAAATAAGAGGTACATACTGGTCACTGCAGTCATCAATCACAAGTCAGAGTACAGGAACTCTGAACTCCCACTGGTAATTACCCTAAAGGAGAAAACAGCACACATACTACCTTGATAGCAACCCTTAGCAACCGTGATTTTGGTTTGCTCTCATAAACTGCATGGTGCTCACATTGTTATATTCATTTGATCTGAACACAGCCAAAGGTACAATCTACAGAAGAATGAGCACACTCTCTAAAAACTTAAAGACACTTGCTAAAACTTTCCTCAGTCAAAAAAGTGTGGCAGTAGCTATATCAGTTATTGTTTTTATTATATCATATTTACTGCATATTTATAATTATATAAAGTAATATATATATTAATTTATTTAGCCATTTGAAAGTAGGCTCCTTACATCATGCTCCTTCAGTCTCTAATACTTCCATTTATATTTCCTGAGACCAAAGATATTTATCTTATGTATCCATAGCACAGTTAACAAATTCAGGAAATTTCATATTAACATAACACTCTTCTCTAATCTGTAGTTCATATTTAAATTTTGTCAGTTTCCCCAGGAATGTCCTTGTAACCTTTTCTCCCTCCAGTACAAGATCCAGTCTAGGACCACATATTGCATTTAGGTACCATGTCTCTTTGGTCTTCTTTATTTTTTTATTTTATTTTATTTTTTTTATATTTATTTATTTCTAGGAGAGAGAGAGGCAACGTGAACAGGGGAGGGTCAGAGAGAGAGGGAGACACAGACTCTGAAACAGCCTCCAGGCTCTGAGCTGGCAGTCAGCACAGAGCCCGACGCGGGGCTCGAACCCACGAACCACGAGATCATGAGCTAAGTGAAAGTCAGACGCTTAACCGACTAGGCCACCCAGGCGCCCCCTCTTTGGTCTTCTTTAATCTGGAGCAGCTATTTGACCTTCTTTGGTCCTGTAAGACATTGACATTTTGGAGAATCCTGACCAATTGTTTTATAGAATGTTCCTCAACCTGATATTGTCTGATGTTTCTTCAATGATTAGATTCAGGTCCTGGAACCCAGCTGGAGGACTACGATAATGATATATATGGTGTCCTTCTCTCCTTCCCTAGGCATTCCATCTGGGGACATATGGCATCCAGCTACCCCATATCAGGGGTTCCTAAGACCATCCCCATGTCACTTATTTTTTGCTGCAAAAACTTAGTGGTTTAAGAAAACTATCCATTAAGCTTAATATCGGTTGGCACTTTGGGCTCAGGAAGAGATCTTTCTGTTTTCCAAGGTTTAGCACTCACATGCCTGGTGTTGGCTTCCTGTCAGCTAGGACTCTTTGGTTCTCTCTTACTATGCAACAAACTAGCTCAGGCTCATGTACATGGTGGCTTACAGGGACCTACTTGAGGTAGGAGGGCAAGTCCCAGTGTGTAAACACTTTACAACCTTCTGATTGAATCATGTTTGTTACTATCACTATAGGCCAAAGCAAATCACATGGCCAAGTCACATTTTCAGGAGTAGAGAAAGAATTAATAGGAAGGTTAGAATTTGTGGCCATTTTTTACCCTACTATAGTGAAAGATCTTGGTTGCTCAGAGCTACTTTCCAAAAACTTCCCTCTCCTAGCTATACCTCGATTATAAGGTGAATTCCTTCTTCACTGTCTACTCAGCTATTAATAAGTCTATGGAAAGCCTCTATAGTAGCTTGTCTTGCAAAGTCTGCTCAACTGCTTTATTTTGTCATTTAAGTCATTCACCAGATATTTATCGTGGCTTATATTTGTACAAAAACATTCAGTATTGGCTTTCTGATGAACAGTATTGTATGAAGGAAGGAGCCAAAAGAAAATTATCTGCTTATCATGTATCAGCAAATATCTCTTTTAATCCTCACATCAACTCTGTTATGTCACTATTATTAGCTCCATTTTATAGATGAGAAAACCAAAGTTTAGAGAATTTAGCTAATTTGTGCCAGGTTACATAGCTATCCAGAAAAACTTCTGGCTGCAAGCCCCAGATCTTATTCTTAATGGTCCAAATAAACATTTAATTTCTCTAACTAGGATTTTAGAGGTAGGCATTTCCAGGTTCAGTACAGAGCTCTAGGATGTCCTCAAGAAGCCTTGCTCTTTCTTTTTTTTTTTTTTTAATGTTTATTTTTGAGAGAGAGAGACAGAGTGTGGGCAGGAAAGGGCCAGAGAGAGAGGGAGACACAGAATCTGAAGCAGGCTCCAGACTCTGAGCTGTCAGCACAGAGCCTTATGCAGGGCTCAAACCCATAAACCATTTGATCATGACCTGAGCCAAAGTCGGACAGTTAACTGACTGAGCCACCCAGGTGCCTCGCTCTTTCTGTCTTTTTGCTCCACCATCCTTGGTTTGGTTTTCATGCTTATTATAGTGCTGTCATGACTGCAAAATGGCTTGCCCATTTGTAGCCATCATATTCTAGGCAAGAAGAAAGCAGGGGGCACATGGCTGGCTCCGTTGGTGGAACAAGCTACCCTTGATCTTGGGGTTGTAAGTTTCAGCCCCATGTTGGGTGTAGAGATACTTAAAAATAAAATCTTTCAAAAAGAAGAAGAAGGTAGGGGCAGTTCTAGTGGGCACTACTCTCAGACTTGTTGCTTTGTAGGGAAGGAAAAGCTAACCCCAAAAGCCCTTAAACTTCTCCTTCTATTGCATTGCCTAGAACTGTGCCACTTAGTCACCACTACATGTAAGGGGTGAAAGGAAAATGAGTGTTTGGTTTCTTACACTCTAAACTGGGATGTGTCCAAGGAAACATGGGCCTGGGAATGGCACTGGGCCAGCCAACCAACAAGTAAGTGCTAGACTAAGAAATTGAACACAGGCATGTGTAATTCCATAGTTTATGCTCTTGAGGGATGCATACTCTCAAATCAGAGGGAGAAACACCTATGAACACATATGTGATAGGTCCAATGAGTAACAGAAGCTAGCTACTAAAGAAACACAGAGGAAGGGGCAGGGGTCTACTTTCAGGTCAGCTGAACAGAATGCTTTGGAAGTATTACATGAGTATGGTCTTAAATGACATGTAGGGTTTAAAAAGATAAAGATCTTCCAATTGGGGGGAAGCTAAAATCAAACATATGGAGGAAGAAACATGAAATGAAGTTGAGCCAAATCTAAAACAGTACAGGGTAATTCAGAACCATCTGAAAATGTAAAAAGAATAGTTATGCCTTACTTAGCATTTATTAAGAGTTAAAAGCTAAATATATTGACTCAAATGTAATGCACCAAGGATTCACATTCCCCCTCTTATATTTCCCTTTAACTAGCTGCCAAGATACAGTATTCGTATCTTTTACCCCTTTCCCTCACATTTCAATCTAAGATCCTAGAACACAAGAGAATTAAGTATGCCACACAATAAATCACATATAAAAATTTCATTCAGCAAACAGTAGCCTTCCTAACAGTTTACTAGTCTTCAACATTTTCCATTTTTGATATAGAAGTTGCTTTTATTCGATTTTTTTGTTGTGTTTTATTTACAATTGCTTAAACTACATACAGAGCTGCAGGTAACAATGTATTCCCCAAATCTGCAGGTAAGATTTTATATAAACAGAATCACATTTTAAGTGCACTAAGATGGTCATTAATTAAAAAATCACTTTCAACTAAATGGATTCATTATACATCAGTTTTTATAAAGTGAGTCATGTCCATAATAGGTATTTGGGGAACACCATCATATACTAAATAGGGTTGTTAGTTGGGATACGTTGTTACCTACTTCAAATATAAAGTTTCCTTATTAACAAGACTTAATCAAAACTGTGCCACAAGTGAAAAAGCTAACTAGAATTATGAAGTCTTCGAGGAAGAAAGGAACAGAAATGGAAAGTGAGTCTGTAAGTCTCCTGAACTGGAAGGACAGAAGCACTGTGGTCCTGGGGAACAGACTTTTGGATGGCAGGGTCAACAAAGTCCTTCCAACACATACCACTGGTCCTTTCTTCCTCTGATTCCATTTGCCATGAAACAGACTTCTAAAAGGGTCAGCTCTAACTTAAGAGTAACTTGGCCCAGCTCCTTGATGCCCAAAGGGAACACTCCTTCACTACAGTATTTACATAAGCACCACAGAAGACTGCTTTCTTCTTTGCTTCATGTGGAGAATATGAAAACCTGCTGCTACACCTTTTAAACAGTTTAACCCAAGCTAAAATTCCTGAAATCTTAAGTTACATGTACTTATCTATCTCCTTCTGTTAGAGACCTAAGGAGTAACACTTGTCTGCCTTGTAGTCTTAAAAAGTGTGCTTTTGTATCTATATTAGAAAAATTGCTTTCCAAAATAAAAGTTAATAGTGTTCTATTTCTTGTCACAGTTATAATTTTTTAACCATGAAAGGAATTTAATTTAGAGTAAGTAATGCCACTGTCACTTAAATATATGAATGATAAAAGAAATGTCAGCTGTTCTAATTCCATAATTCCCAAGTAACGACGATTAATGAAACACTCTTTACTAGTGGGAGTTGTTTTAAGCAGTAGATAAAGGAGCCACTGAGCCTTTTAAGATTTACTCTCATAACCAAATTACATCTCTCTTCATCATTATCCAAAATATAATTAAAAGGTGACATTTAAAACAAAAAAATGAGACTACATCCCACCCCCAAAGGAAAAGTGACTGAGAAGCACTTCTTTACGTCCACTGAGAGTTGACATGCGTTCCCAGAGAAACTCTTACTTCTAACTTCTACCTTTTGCACTGCATCTGTCAACCTGGAGCGTCACTCTCTCCTGTCAATACATGAAAAGCTGGATGATTTTATCATTGAGAGTTATTGGATAGATATTAATTGTGTTGTTTCATTGCTGTGGAAATATTCTTTGACCTTTCCAAAAAGAAAACAAATCAATAGGAGTAAACTTATAAAGAATTCTGTTTTCTTTCTTGGTTTGCTGCAATAGTCTGAAATGTATTAAGTTACATATCTGTGGTCTTTGCATCTTTATGGTTTTAGACCATGTACTCTAACAACTATCTACATTCACAGAAAAGACATCCTTTCATGTCAGCCCAAATATACAAGCCTATATAACCTCTTGGCTGAAGCCAAGTTAATTATCATACACAAGAGAACATTTCTGAGCAAAAGCTAAACAGCTTGATTCACTCTCTCCCCAAATATCTTAAGGACAAATGAACAAAAACTTTCTTGGCAAACTCTCTGAACCACTTTTTCCTTCTTATTTTTAAACCTTAATTCCCCATTCTCTGTCCCCCTCTTGCACCTCCCACAGTTTGCTTTATATGACGTAACTCTCTCAACTAACAGAGTATGTGCGACTAGAGGGTGGGCACACTCCTTCTGAAGCCAAAGTAATCAGGGATTGATTGAAGGCATGGAACTAATGTCCACACTGGAATTCTTCGGGGCCTGGCTCTCCCAGTTGAGTGAAACCAATTATTACAAACTCTGAAAAAAACCTAGGTTAAGTCCTAATACTGTCCTGAAGAGGCACCGTTCAATCACACGGTAAAGAAATGCATACACAGCAGATAGCATTGTGTAGAACTGTCACCTATTGGTTTGTCAGGGACGCAATGGTAATTCAACTGTCATAATAATAAGCCTGTAAAAATATGAAAAATACACTAGATGAATTTCTTTTTTCACATCAATCTAGAAGTTTTCAGTCTGTGGATACGGTAAGAAAATGAGATAAAGTAAAAACCACTAGAAGGCCAATCCATCTATGACCCAACAGGTCAAAATTGAGTGTACCAGATGTTCTTCAGCAGGTGCATGGTTAAATGAATTGTGAGACATCCACACGCCAAGTAATGTTAATCTGTGCAATACAAAGGAATGGACTACTGATAGAGGTAACAACCTGGATGAATCTACAGGGAATTATACCCTGTGATAGCATCAATCCCAAAATGTTATATGCTGTATGATTCCATTTCTATAATGTTTTAAATAACACAATTTTAGAACAGATTTGTGAATGCTAGGGGTTATGGACAGCAGATAGAAGTGGGGGTGGTATGGTTGTAGAAGGACAACATGAAGGATCCTTATGGTGAGGAACTACTTTGTACCTTCATTTTTGTGGTGAATACACAAATCTATACATGATAAAACTGTATAGAACTGAATATACATACAAATAAGTGAGTTTGGGTAAAACTGGAAAAATCTGCATAAGATCAATGGAGTGTGTCAGTGTTAATAACCTGGTGTAATACTGTGCTATATTTTGGCAAAATGCTATCACTGGTGGTAATGGGATAAAATGTTTTTACAACTACATATGAATCTACAATTATCCCCCAAAAATCAATTAAAAAGAAAGGCAAGTGAAGCTCTACATGTTTGTGAAAAGCCAAATCCTGACCTCCCCTCCACGGTAGTCTTGTAAAAGTCTTCCGAACAAGGTCGTCTACACTTCCTACAAGTCAACATGCTTGGAAAATCCTCCCCAATACCCTGGAAACTCACCTGGCAGAGGGATGTCAGTGCACCATTCTGCAACTTCTTTCTGTTCTCGTTCTTTATCCTGTCTTCCCTTTTCCAATAACCTACTCAGTGACATGCAAATATTCCTTCAATACCAATGCATTATTAACAAATGGCCACTTGTAAATGTAATAAATAGTATTGATTGGATCCCTGGATAAAGGTATTTTCTATGCCCATTTTCCCAACGTAAATCTGAGCTCCCTTGGGGAATCTGCTCTTGTCCCATCCCCTTTCTTTTTCTGGACATTTCTGGAATCTGAAAACTTGACAGAGAAGAAGGGGCAGACATGGAACAGACCTATTTCCTGGGTCAGGGCAGTACCCGTGTACAAAGAGGCAAGAGGTTGTCTTGTGAGGGGTTCTGCTTGCAGGAAATAATATGGAAGCTGAGCAGAGATCAATCTCTCAGTAAGCAAGGCCAGGTGTTCCTTTTCTACAAATTCCCAGTGAGAGTGTGTGTGCCCACAGGAAGGACTACTGGCCCTTAGGTATGCCACAAAGGCCTGCTGGCCATTCCCTGCTCAGAAGCTCTCCCCAGCCCCCTCAGAGGCAGTCCCCACTCTTTGGTAGTGCATGGAGCTGTCAGGCCAGGGGAAGAAAGCTGCTGCCAGCTAACAGGGGCTTGTTTTCTTCCTCAGAGGAAAGCTGGGCCCTAAGTAAGTGGCAATCTTCTCCTGCATTAGCATAATCACATATTGCTATCCAAACAGATAGACTAAGAGCACTGACTCTGGATCCAGACTAGTCCTGGCTGCATCATTTACTAGCCAGGTAACCTTGGGCAGGCTCTTTAACCTCGCTCTGACTCAACTTTCCCATTTGTAAATGAGGAAGATTAATAGTATCTACATCATGGAGCCATGTTGAGGTTTAAACAGGTTACTGAGGTGAAGGGGTCAGATAAACACCTGAAACAAAGAAAGGGCTCTCTGAGGGCCTGTAATGATCATCACACAGTTTTGTGGAGACATCAACACAGAAGGGAGCACTGCACATGCTCCACTTTGAACCTGTAACTTGCACCAGCCCTGTGAACAAGCAGTTCATGTAAGATAGGAATACATCTTCTCATGCAAACATGAGAATCACAGCTATTTCACTAAATATGCATATGAAATAGGTTAAATGGAATATTTCCTGTTGTAAGTGGGGGTTCCAAAGGCTAAGAAAGTTAGATGCTCCATATACTCTGAGACAGTGAGATAAGCTTGCTCATCACCCACCTCCGTGATACATTAGTAAAGACTAAGAATTCACTGTGTTGCTGGAGAAATGCTCTCTTTTGGAGAGTTATCATTGGATAGCTGCCTTTCTCTCCCTCCTAGGGAAGCCAGGGAGTGATTCCCCATCAAGGAAGTGGGGAGATTTAGGGAACAATATAGAGAACGTGGCAAATATCTACCTGGATTTAGGGGATCCAGATACTACCCCTCACCCACACTTAAAAGCTCTGAAGGCAGAAGACTGAATGGAAAAGGCTGTAGCCATGGAGCAGAAAAACAAGTCTGTGCTATACAACAGGGGGAGAATTCTTGAGTCTTCTGTAGCCTGGATGGGCACACAAGCCGAAAGGAGCTGGCTATAAGCAACCTTGGAAAGCACCCCATCCTACAGTGGCCTATAGTGGATGAGGGGACCTCAGCAGAAAGAGCCTAAAATTACAGCACTGAACACAGAGACCCTGGGGTGGGATCTAATCATCAGCCCAATATGACATCATCGATATGGAGTTCTTTAGTCAAAAGTCACTAGTGGGAATCACTAAAGAATCTACAAATGCACCCCCATGAGAAGTTATTAGCGTCCTAATAGCGGTCACACCCAGAAGTCACTGATGCCAGATTCCAAATCTAACTGTAAAAAAGCCTTGCTTCTGTCTTCCCTGCCCAATCCTCCCTGCTCCTCCATTACCACTCTTCGAACTTCCACGTCAGTGCCCCTGTTCTGAGCTGAGGGAGGAGAAAAAGCTTTAAGTAGATGGAAGATGGAAACTTTGCTATTAGCCTGGACTGTAGTTGAAAATGATGAAGAAAAAAAAAAAAGCTATGGGATCTGCTTGGAATTTCACTCTGGATGAGGAAGAACGGTTAGAACCTGTTGAATGAAGGCCATAGTGTGAAAAATAAAATTATTTTAGAAGTTTACCTGTAGTGAGTCCAGCTCACTGAATGCAATGTTATAAAAAAGATTTTCTGTTAACCTTCCCTCTCCACTCCCCTCATCCTAAATGCCTGTCAGTTCTCTCTTCTTCATGCTTCTCACTGTCTCATACCTGCTCTTGCCCCCTTATGCCTCGAGGTTAGCAAAGACATAGTTGAAATATCTAAATATTTTACTCCTGACCCAAATTAGAATAGTATAAAATATTAAACTGAGTAGAAATGATGGGGAATAGAAAAATAAAATAGAGAAGAATATGGATTAAATGTAACCATTTTTTTTCATTCTTTAGTCCTAAATCTTGCCACCAAATCATCGACTTAGTCAAGAAAATTGCTAACTCTTCCCCAACAAGCCCAATGTATTTTTTAGCCATGACTATGGAATATAAGAGATAAAACAGATGGAGGGGAACTTAAAAGGACATGGGAACTCAGTTGGATAAAAATAAGATATCGGTTGGCAAAGCTAAAAACACAATTCCATGGGTCTAAGCGCATGAAACTTCTGTAACATAATGTGTTAATCAGACAGACCAAATTGGCAGAGTTTATCTTGGAACAATGGTACAGATTGTCCCTTTCATCAGCAAACTCTGTCAATTCACATCTAGGCCAGTAAGAATAATCTGTGTGGGAGAAAATGCTATGTGAAAACCAAAACCCTGCTTTAATTCTCATCTTTCTGGAAAGGAAGGCAAGTATGTGTCCCAATCCTCCTTGCTGAGAAATGGAGGGTCATGCAGACTTGTGCTCTTCCTAACAGAATCTAGGCAGACTGGATATGAGCCCCTTCTCCATCTGTCCCTGGAGACTCTCCAGCTCTCTCTTCCCCTACTGCGGGGACCTTGGCAGTCATGTGTTCCTATGCTGTCCCTGTGGATGAAGGACTCAACATTGGTCAATCTCAGATTCACTGTCAGTGGACTGTGGACTGTCAATGGATTAAGTATTGAGATTTCAGGGGCGCCTGGGTGGCTTAGTTGGTTAAGCATCTGACTTCGCCTCAGTTTATGATCTCACGGTTCGTGGGTTCGAGCCCCGCATCAGGCTCTGTGCTGACAGCTAGCTCAGAGCCTGGAGCCTGTTTCAGATCCTATATCTCCCTCTCTCTCTGACCCTACCCTGCTCACGCTCTCTCTCTCTCTCTCTCTCTCAGAAATAAATAAAAAACATTAAGAAAAAAATTCTTTTAAAAAGATACTGAGATTTCAGAGGATTTCTCTGTTAGTACTGCCTGACCTAGCCTATCCTGACTATAAATCAGCCCTAACATTCTCATATGTTGGAGGAATCTGGACTTACTGAAGAGTTGCATAACTTGACTGGTACCAATCCTAGAATCAACACCACTTTTCCTTGTCCTATAAAAATAATTTTACTAACTCAGTATAAACATTTCATATAAGCTCTGGAAGAGACTTGGAGAATTAACCATTTACATATTGTTATTAAGAAAATGATGTTCCTCTACTGTACAAAGGTTCAGTAAGCAAGAATTTGGCTAAAATGTAAGCAAAAGAGTTTTTGAATGTCTATGCAACTAAGCATTAAAACAAATTACCCTGAGAGGCTGTGCAATCATGAGCTCTGGAAGTCTCTATAATTAAGACTGACCATCACCCAGTTGCTGGTGTCAGACTTTCATTCAGTTTCTTGCCTTGCTAGAGCCTCAGGTCTTGGTTAGAATATCCAGAAGGGCTTTTCTGGCTTTATAAATTTTATTGAGGAAGGGGCTTTCTATTACAGAAAGAAAATAAAGCAAACTCTGGTGTGCATTCATCCAAGAACTATTTAGTGAGTACTGCCTAGGTGCCTGCCTAGCCACACAGTACACAGGATGGCATGGGGAGTGGAAGAGACCCTGCCTATCCCTTCGTAAGTTCATAATGCAGCAGCTTTATAAGCTATCCCCACATATTTTTAGTAGGACAAGATGAACACCATATGTTGAACATTGCTTCTCAACTTCAGTGTCAACTGTTAACTGTTACTCTGAATTCCGAACGTTACTAAATGTCAATGCACAAAAAATTTCCCACTGCCCATTATCACCCAAACCCAAATCTTAAATAAAAGCTAAAAAGAAATCATCAGGATCTTCTTCAGGCCTCCAGGATCCAGTCATTTCAGAAGTTTTTATGTTCAAAGTAAAAAAAGAGAGAGGCAAACAAAACAGAAAAACAAAATTACAAAAGGAAAAGAAAGATTTCTAAGAACTCCTGAGAGTATGTAAAATTTCTAAAAACCATGTTGGTATGATGTTATCAGGAAAGAAGAGGTATATGGTGAGCACAAATAATATCATAAATAATATTTGTCAAAAGAAACTCCACCCTGACCCACTTGGGGGAAGCAGCCAAACAAATTCAGTGACCAAATTCCAACAGAATATTCTGATTCACTAACATATATACATAATATATATATATATATATATATATATATTAGTGAATGAGAAAATATCGACATATATATATATGTCGACATATATATATATGTCGATATTTTCTCATTTTCAATTTTAATAAATTTATCATGAATTTTTAATCAATATTTTACCTCCTTTTGGGGCTATATTTCTCTGAAAACCTATCCTCTGTGTGTTATCTATTCTCAGAAACCCCAAGGATAATTTAAAAAATATGGCTTCATCGTTTTTCCCTCATCAATTTGGCAAACATTTCAGTCTGACAATGAATGATGCTGGCAAAAGGGTGCACAGAAAGGATGCTCCTACATTGCTGCCAGAGGCAAGGTGGGTACAGAGGGCTTCAGCTCTATCTGTAACCTCTCATTTCATGAACTGTTAATCTGAACAGAGTGTCTATTATATTTTCTCCATGCTTTGTGGAATGCTTGAATTTTTTCTTAGAATGTGTCCTACAAGGGCAGGGAAGAAGAGGTCACTTCTTTCACACACTGCCAAGAACAAAGAAGTAACTATGCAAGTTTAGCCTAAGAAAGCAAGAGATACAAGTACTTTTCTAACTGGGCAGCTTGGAACTGCAGGTGGCTACTCCCAGCAAGAGCCAGAACCAAGACAGAAAGTATGGACAGCAGCTGCAGTCACAACTTCTGCTTAAAGACCTGCATTCAGGCCTCACAAACCCGCCATTCTCTAAAACAATAACAACCAATCCAACATGATGCTTCATCTTAGAACAAAACGTGTGATGCTTGGTTTTGCTCAGCCTCGGGTATAACAGGGTCCTCTGGTACATTTGTTTTTGGTCAAGAAATACTGCTATCCACCTCCCCTGAACTCTGCTAATAGCTTGGCATTATGGAGAATTAATTGGTCAGGACTATGTGGCAGGGAGAACCCAATCTTAGTTACTCTGTTCGATAGGAGGCAAACTGAATTTTAAGGAAGTCACCTAACCTTATAGCTAAGCTTCTCTGCTTGAATTATCACTTTTAGTCTCACCTGCCTATTCAAAGCAACACAATTTAATTATGAATAGGCAAGTCATCCCCTTTCTCAACACAGCTCAACAACATTAAGACCACACCTATAAGTGTGGAGCATAATGGGAAAAATACTGTGATGGTATCAACAACTAGACAACTATATTCGATAACAAGACTGTTACCTTATTTTATTCTTTTAAAAAATTACATAGGGGACTGGGTTCTCAGAGTCACATTGCTGTTAAAAGTATACTGGGGGGAAAATGGACACTCAGAATACAGTGGCTCTTTTATTAGCTACATCTCCTTCCTTGGCCTTAGGTAGGTGCAGGACTGATGGAGAAATTAACAGGACTGTTGTTCTACACCCAAGCTTCACCCAGCAAATAGTATTCAAAATCATGACCCCTTTCTCCAACCAATCAACATGGTTAAAATTCTCTGATCAAACCCCTCTTTGACCTGCTTCTACCTTGTTTTACTTATTCTTTTATTTGACTTCTTCCCTTTTGTATAAGCTTCTTGAAAGGGTAGTCTACACCCACTATTTCCACATCCTCAACTCCCACTTACTTTTGGGGGCAATCAAGATTAGCTGAGTTCTGGTTTCTACTGTACCATTCCATTAAGATTACTTGCATAAACATTGACAAGACCCTCTATCTGCCAAATTCAAAGCCACTTCCTAGAGCCAACTGCCTTAGTCCAGGCGGCTATAGTAAATATACCATTCACTGTATGGTTCATAAACAATAAAAATTAATCTCTCACAGTTCTGGAAGCTGGGAAGTCCAAGATCAAGTACCAACAAATTCAGTATCTGGTGAGGGGCTGTCTCCTGATTCATGGGCTCTTTTTTTTCAATGCTCCTCACATAGAAGGGGCAAGGGAAGTACTCTCGGTCTCTCTCGTGTGTGTGTGTGTGTATGTATGTGTGTGTGTGTGTATGTGTGTGTGTGTGTATTTTGAGAGACAGAGATAGACAGCAAGCAGGGGAGGGGCAGAGAGAAAGGGAGACACAGAATCCGAAGCAGGCTGCAGGCTCTGAGCTGTCAGCACAGATCCTGATGCAGGGTACGAACCCATGAACCATGAGATCATGACCTGAGCCGAAGTTGGACACTTAACTGACTGAGCCACCCAGGCACCCCTCTGGGTGTCTTTTTTAGGCCTAATGTCATTCATTAGGGTAGAGCCTTATCATTTCTCAAAGGCCACACCTCCTGATAACATCACACAGGGGATTAGGATTTCAACATAAGAATTTCTGGAGATACAAATATTCAGTTCATAACACCAATCGCATAGCAAATTTGCTGTGTGACATCCTTCTTTATGAAATGCTGCACATCCACCCCTTGCAATGGGTGCTTTCTGAGGTTTTGCATAGACAAGTCGGCTCATACGCCCAACATGAGTGTGCCAGCAAACATCTTGCTTCTTCATGGCTTTGGCCTGATCACCACCTATTCATAGCTTCTGGACAAATTTCCCCATGATGCTTTTCATCTGCTACAGAATTCTGTATGTTATGCACTATGCCAAGTGTTACTATATCAACATTTTGTGGGTAAAATTTTACCTTAAAGTAATTACTCTTATATTGTACAGAAAGGTTTAATATGTTGCAAGTATTATATCAGTTCACATTAATCTGAAAATCTTCTGAACATGCAGCAAAACTGCAAGTGCACATACTATAACCACCACAAAGCTCTTACTTGTTTCAGAATTCTTAGATTTTATTAGGACCTTGCTTTGTTACTAATATTAACAAAATTACAACTGATTTGATTAGGGGTTATTAGTTTTAGATATTATATAACTGTAAAAAGTATTATCAAATAGTCATCTTGCCTAATGCCAACACTGATACCACTATTAATAGAAATGCCACAGTTTAACATTAATTATAATAAAAGTTGGTGATCCTTTAAGAAATCAATTATGAGCATATATCTTCATGTATTATAGAACCAATTAGTGCCCTATCTATTCCCATATTTTCCTCTGGCCCATGCTTACATGTTGATGTTCCTCAGGCAAACATTTCTGCCTCTCGTACTACTTAGTCGATATTTTCTCTAGGTAATTATGTAGAATTCCATTCTTTTTTCCACCACCTGATCACTCTCAAATCCAATTCTCTAGCCAAGCCCTTCTTACAGAGTTTAGATTCATCTACCCCAGCACCTTGTGAATGAGCCACAATCAAGACACATCAACATTTCTAAAACTGAACTCACTGATGTACAGCCTACTCCCAAATTTAAAATCTTAGTTTGTGACACAACTGCCCATTAGTCACCCACACTGAAATCCCAAGAGTCACCCTTGACTCCTCATTCTGAAACACCAATTCCCAATTTCCATAGTCATGGCTACTGCTCTTATGCAACCCTCATATTGTCACCCTGGTTAGTGTAACAGCCTTCTGGACAGTATCCCAGTCTCCATTCTAGAGCCAGGCACACCATTATCGGTATTGCCCAGAGCTGACTAAAATGCAAACATGACCTTGTGATTCTACTATTTAAACTGTAAAATTTTATAGTTAAAATAGTTACAGTTACAGTTTACAGTTTAAATAGTTAAAAATGAAGCTGTTTAGAGAATAGCACCCAAGACTGACTCCTGCCACCCTCTGCATCACCGACTCTGCCACATCTTCTGTTACAAGTTATGCCCCACAACAGCCCCATCCAACAGAAATATAAGGCGAGCTATATATGCACTATTAAATTTTCCAGTAGCCACACTAACAAAAGGAAAAAGAAACAGGAAAAATTAATTATATTAATATACTTTAATCTAGTACATCTAAAGTATTCATTTCACCATGTAATCCATATTTTAAAAAGTATTAATGAGATAGTTTACGTATCTTTTTTGAACTAAGTATTTGAAACCTGCTATATATTTTACTGTTAAAGCAAATCTGAATTTGAACTAGCCACATATTGCATGCTAAATAGCCACATGTGGTCAGTGACTACCATATTAGACAGTACAGCTCTAGTACCAACAAGATGCTTGATACATTTCCCTATTTATCATGCTTTTGTATGTCTCTGTTCTTATTTTTCCAAAATTTCTCATGTTCATTTTTTGACTTAGCTCAGCCAGCCCTTCCTACCTCTCAGATTGAACCAAGTACAGACTCATATTTCATGAATTCTTGTGCACACCACCATCACAGTACTTCCCAAATCACACTGAATTCATCTATCTACATGTCCGTTTCCAATGCTAGATTTTTTTTCTGGGAGACAAAATCCTACCAGATCTACGCATTTACATCCCAAGCACCTTACAAAATGATTGTACAGGCAGCAACGAAATCTTTGTTGAATTAAAAAGATTCAGACTAGTGTGTATACCACTAAAAGCAGAGTTATAAGTTTAAATTCTGGTTCCTGAGTGAACATTTTACAGTTGATCTTTGAATAATAAAGGGGTTAGAGCCACGTATAACTGACTCTCCCAAAACTTAACTATTAATAACCTACAGCTGACCAGGAGTTGACATAATTAATTGTTACCAATAACATAATTAATTAACACATATTTTGTACACTATATGTATGCATACTGTATTCTTACACTAATGTAACCTAGAGAAAAGAAAATATTAAGAAAATCGTAAGGAACAGAAAATACATTTATAGTACTATTAAATCCTCATGGAATTGGACCCTTGCCAACCAAATTCATCTTTTCCAAGGGTCAACTATGTATCCTTAGGTAATAAAAAACTATAAAGATATATTGCAAACACACACAATCCTTGCATAGGTTCTCTTCCCATGCAGAGCTTAATTATAGAACCATTATAACTTGGTGTAACTTGGGTAGAATACAGAAATTTAAAATGTGAAGTTATAAAATATCTGAGATATGATCTATGTATTTCAGAATTAAAGAGAAAATAGGTGCAAGAGTTTACATGACAAATACAAACTTATGAAAGTAGCTAATGCAGAACTAGAGCCATAACCCGGTCCCTAGAATTTTCCATTACATCAACTTGCAGGTGAGGCTGCGTCAACTATGTACATTAAGCTAATAAAAGTTGTACTTAGAATCCATTTAAAATTAGAGAAAATGTGTACAACTGAAAGTCTTCCGGACTGCTGTTGACTCCTTTCTAGATGGCATGGCACATAGTGTACTGCTCAACTAAAATTCCTTATGTTCCTCCTTCTGGTCCTGCTACAGTTCCTTGGGGCCGTGGACACATTCTAGCCAATGAAACAAGTAGAAGTGGCACATGTCACCTCTGGAGTGAGGCACTGAAGAGAGGGCTGGTATGCCTCCTCCACATTCCTCTCCCCATCCCTAGACCCAATGCTGCGATGGTGCTGTAAGAGGCCTGTTGTGCCAAGTTACCAAGTGCAAGGGTGAGCCCTGACAGGAGCGAGAAATAAACTTGAGTCATGCTAAGTTACTGAGAGTCTGAGGTTGTTTTCTAGTGGTAGCAGCTCATGTTTAATCACCCCAAGTAATAACTGACAGAAAACTAAATGACATTCCTGAGGACATGTATCTTGAAATTGAGTACTGTAGTAATGTAATTAATATTACACTAAATTACTTAGGGCAACTGGGTGGCTCGGCCATCTGACTTTGCTCAGGTCATGATCTCGTGGTTCACGAGTTCAAGCCCCACATCGGGCTCTGTACTGACAGCTCAGAGCCTGGAGCCTGCTTCGGATTCTGGGTCTTTCTCTCCCTCCCCGATCAAGGCCTGCCTCTCTTTCAAAAACAAATAAACATTTAAAAAAATTCCACTAAATTACTAAATACAAATCCACTTTAAGATATTTTCTGTTACTTTTCCTATTTTAAAATGGCATAATAAACTATACATTAAACTTCAGATATATCAGGTGTAAGGTCTGGTTAAAGACTTATAAAATCATTAATGATGAAAACACACAGATGGGGCGCCTGGGTGGCTTAGTCGGTTAAGCATCCGACTTTCGCTTAGGTCATGATCTCGCGGTTCGTGGGTTCGAGCCCCGCGTCGGGCTCTGTGCTGACTGCCAGCTCAGAGCCTGGAGCCTGTTTCAGAGTCTGTGACTCCCTCTCTCTCTGACCCTCCCCTGCTCACGCTGTCTCTCTCTCCTAGAAATAAATAAAAATTAAAAAAAAAAAAAAAGAAAAAGAAAACACACAGATAAAAATCAAATCCTGAACAGGATTTTAGCACTGGTAAGTTTTCTAAAACTGGCAGTATTCTCACAAAGTGGCTCTATCAGTGAAGGTCGCCGTGAGTCTAGGACCTATAGTTTTCTTTTCATGCAAAATATCATTCCATGTGGAATTCCTACTGACTAAATTACCATGGAGCTTCAAGTAGGCTCCATTCATCATCCTTGAGCAGCATTACTTACATCACCTGATTTCTGCAACTACAAAAAAAAGTTTTTATTATTATTGTCAGATATACTTCTTTAAATTTTACTAGTTGCAATTACTTCCCTGCCTACATATATATTACAATATATCTGTAATTAAAAGCCACAGATGCCATTTGAGAGAGGATTAATGATGTACAATATGCATCTCCTGACTGTACATATAGGGCTGTCAGTATAAGATTGTATTGAAACATTTGGAAAGAGTTCGAGTTGGCGTTGGCATCAATTTTAGCGTAGATCCTCTTCGCCAGGCAGAGTGGCTCACAGCAATAGTTATTTTGCAAACTGAAAGCATGATTACCTTGTGTTTCAGCCAATTGTGGGGTGAATTCTCTGAATGTCTGAATTTTAAATTCATACTGAAAAACTTTTAGACATTTAGAACAGATTTCATAGATGCTTACACTTTTATATGCTGCCAAGTTTTTCTAAATAATGAATTAAACTAGGTAATTCCCAATTACTATTATAGAATAACTATGTAAGGCGAGGCTACTAACATCTCTGAGATGATCAATATTTTTGTCTTTTTCTAAATAAATATCGCTAAGACCAATGCCAAGGAGACTACGACCTATATTTTCTTCTAGGAGTTCCTTGGTTTCAGGTCTCACATTCAAAGTCTTTAACCTTAACATTTTGAGTTAGTTTTTGTGAATGGCGTAAGATACTGGTCCAGTTTCATTCTTTTGCATGTGGCTGCCCAGTTTTCCCTGCATCATTTATTAAAGAGACTATCCTTTCCCCATTGTATGCGCTCTCCTCCTTTGTCAAATTAATAAATTAACAATTAATTAATTAATCATTTTTGTATGGGTTTTATTTCTGGGCTCTCTAATCTGTTCCATTGATTTATGTGGCTGTTTTTATGACAATACCAAATGTTTGATTACTACAGCTTTGCAGGGTAGTTTGAACTCAGGGAGTCTGACAACTCTGGCTTTGTTCTTTCTCAAGATTACTTAGCCTATTCAGGGTTTTTGTTTGTTTGTTTGTTTGTTTTTTGTGGTTCAATACAAATAGGATTATTTGTCATAATGGCTTTTATCAAAAATATAGGATCTATCAACTGTTGGTTGGAATGTGGAGAAAAGGGAACTCTAGGGCACTGCTGGTGGGAATGCAAATTTGTGCAACCACCATGGAAAACAGTATGGAGCTTTCTCAAAAGAATTAAAATTAGAACTACTATATGACCCAGCAATTCCACTTCTAGGTATCTACCCCAAGAAAATGAAAACACTAATTCAAAAAGATATATGTGGAGGCACCTGGGTGGCTGGCTCATTTGGGTAAGCATCCAACTTCAGCTCAGGTCACGAACTCATGTCTGTGAGTTTGAGCCTCACATTGGGCTCTCTACTGTTAGTGTAGAGCTCGCTTCAGATCCTGTGTCTCCCCCTCTCTCTGTCCCTCCCTGATCACATGTACTGTCTCTCTCAAAAATAAACACTAAAAAATTTTTTTTAAAAATAAAAAAGATATATGTGCTCCTATGTTCATTACAGCGTTATTTACAACAGCCAAGATATGGAAACAACATAAGTGTCCATCAATGGATGAATGAATAAAGAAAATGTGGTGTATACACACACACACACACACACACACACTGGAATATTACTCAGCCATAAATAAGAAATCCTTAAAAAAAAAAAAAAAGAATGAAACCCTTCTATTGCCAAAAACAAGGATGGACCTAGATGGTGATGTGTTAAGTGAAATAAGTCAGACAGTAAAACAATAGTGCATGATTTCACTTATAACAAATCTAAAAAAATCAAAACAAAACTCAAATGCAGAGATACAGAGAACAGAGTGGTGGTTGCTAGAGGTAGAGGAGGTTGGGGGGTGGGGGTGGTGGAAATGGATGAAGGGAATCAAAGGTACAAACCTCCAGTTATAAAAAAAGTCATAGGGATGTAAAGTACAGCATGGGGAATACAGTCCATATACTGCATTAACTTTGTACAGAGACAGTGACCAGACTTACCGTGGTGATTAGTTCACAATGTGTACAAATGTCATATTAGTGTATTGTACATGTAAAACTAATATAATATTGTGTTTCAATTATAATTCAATAAAAGTGCCACTGTACATTTCAAAACAGTTAAAAAAAGATTTTTGTCTTTTTAATGTTAGTCTGAAGTACATTTCTTTACATTAAAAATGTGTACTTGGTTGGAAAGGATTTCATTATAATTCACACAACTTGTTTTAACTAGATGGTTGGCAGATTACTTGTGCTTCATTTAAGAGTTTGGCTGAATACTCGTGAATTTGCAATACACAGACTTTTCTTAAAATCAAAACACATCTGGGACATTCCTAGATTCACTTTATCTTATATTTTCCCCTATTCCTCCCTTTTATTTTTTTCTATTTGATAACTACATTGTGTGTTTTCCTGTAAGCATCCTCATACCTCTGTGTAACATGGAGGAACAGAGATAACCAAATAAAGAGAGAAAATATCACATCTGACCTATCAATGGATTTGTTTAAAAATATAAAAAGAGTTCTTTACTCTCAGAATTTGTAATGGTTTATAAAGCCTTCCTCACCCTAGGCATCAGAAGGGACCCTGACCAGGGCCTAAGTGATAAGTTAGACAATGATAAGCCCTAAGGACTCCATGTTCACGTTCTCAGCTGTTCTAGATTGGGACAACAAAACTGCTCCATAAACAGTAGTTACTGTGGCAATCATTTCCATTGTTCTCACCCTGGCCAACCCACCAGCAGCCTAGACAGATAGAAGAGGCTAACGGGCCAAGCCAGGACTGGAGAGGGGCCTAAAGCAGGTGAACAAAAGACAGGTGAACCCTAGATGGAATGACAGGGTCACATACACCATACATTACAAAGTTCTCCTCTCTCTTCTCTGGCTAACTGCCATCCATTCTTCAACCTTGGGCTAAATATCACTTCTTCAGGAGGGCCTTCTAAATGACCTTCTGGAGTAGGACAAATTCCCTTTCCAAAGCTTCCACAAAACTTTGTATTATCCTTTTGTTATATTCAGGTATTCACTCAAGAAATACTTACTGAACCCTTAGTTACCATGTGCCAGGCACTTGTTCCAGGTAATATGAACACACATGAACAAAATTCTGCTCCTTTTCCCAGAGTTCCAATCTCTTAATGATCTCATCATTCACCCAGATGCTCAAAATCTGTCTTGACCCTGTTCCCTCCCTCCTCCTCACATTTAAATGAGTCACTAAGGCTTACCGGGTTTGACCTCTGGATTCTCTATTGAATCTAGCTTCTTCCCACCCCAACCACGGTTGCCCAGCACAACTATCTGTCCTCTCCCCTGGGAGCTATTCCCACAGCTTCCAAACCCCACCCTCTCCAACCCAAGCGACACACCTACAACTGGGGCTCCCAGAAATCCAGCTCCTACAACTAGAGCAAACCGGTCTAAAATTCTCTAGAAACCTAGAGATTTGACACTGGTGATTTCCCTCAGTTCTCATATTTTCTCTCTCTTCTCTCAGGTACCCTGTACTGCTGCCATCTTGAACTATTTGTAGTTTCCCACCTCTGTTCTATTCTTTTATGCCCACCAGCGACATCTAACATGGTTCCCCGATATCTATTACATGCTTAATACGTACGTGTTGATTAAAAGAATCTGTCTGAATTATCCTCAGTCTCCAGTTGCCAATGCCTTCATCACATCTGCATCCCAAATGCCTAGCACAGTATCTGTAACCTAGGAAATAATGCTTGCAGAATAAATGGAGGGACAAACGATTGCTCGACAAATCATCTACCTTCACCTAGGACACAGAATGTAATACAAGCAAGTAGAGAGCAATGATTTTCTCCTTCATAAAGAAGCCCAAGAGCCTTTGCTAGTTTCCTTCAGGAACATGAACTATGCAGGTCTTGAGAGGTAAAATCAGAATAACCTATTGGAGTGACCCCAGGAAGGACATATTCCCTTCTTATTTCATTTTTCTTTTAATTCAGCTGATATTGATTGAGGTACCATGAAGGTAGCACCATGTAATGGAAACAGAATTGCCCTGGGAGTCAGAGGACCTGAGGTAAATTCTAACACTGGCTCTACCTCTAATTAGCTGTGTGACCTGGATCCAGCTATATCAGAAGTCAGCCCACCCTGTGGACCTCCTATTTATGTAAGCAACTGAAATTCCTTTTTCTGCTGTAGTTGGATTCCTAACTCTTGAAACTAACAGTGCTAATAGACCATTCTCATTGTCTCTTGTGGTTGGATCACTGTGTGGATAAGCCAAAAAATGCCACAGATGAGGCATGTTCAGATTATAGCAAAGCACTTGACTAAAGTCTCTTAAAATATCCTCACAGAAGAGAAAAGAGGGCTCAACTGTATACTTAGATGATCTGAAACCTATTGAACCGATATATGCAAAATGTTCTGATTAACCAATTCATATGGAGACAGTTTGTTGGTATCATTTTACAGCCCCCCCCCGCCCCCCCGAACTCACCCGTATCCTATTTAGGGTGCTCAGCAGGCACCTGGAGGAATGAAAGACATGCTTATCAGACTTCTAGGTCTCTCAAGGCGGAGAAAAACAGTTAATATAGTAGATGTATGAGTCAAGATTCAATAGCCTAAAGAGGCCCAAGAGAATGAGTTTAATAAGGAAAACAGAGAAAAGGCCCATGTAGGGCCATATGTCTCTGAAATAACCCTTATCTTCAGTTTTTCCCCAAATACATTTGGAGAATTTACCTAGCCTAGGAAATGAGACTCTCGGTTTTTCTTTTTGGTTTTTATGGCTTGTAATTATGTTTCTTGTCTGTGCATTTTTATTATCCTTCATAGTTAGGGTATGATTTTTTTCTTAATTGTAACTGTTCTTAGAGTTATTTGGGAAAGTTGCCCATTTATGATTAATTAGCTTTTTGATTATTTTGTATTTAAGAGCCTTGAGGCCTTCAGGCATATGCACCTGAAAATTAAAATGTATTAACGTTAACATAATGAAATCAAAATGATTTTATGTTACCTCATGATTTATATCGATTTGAAAAGTTATTTAAGCATAATTTATAGGTTACTTCTCACTAGCACAATAGCTTTTACTCCTCTCATTTTCATCTGCAAGAAAGTCTCAAGATTTCTTAAATCCCTTCTCCTGTAAAAACTATTCATTCTGGCTTCTATTACTCTTTCTTGTTATGACTTCCCTCCCTCTAGTTTTCCTCTTGTTTACTGATTTTGGGGGGCACCTGGGTGGCTCAGTCAGTTAAGCATTCAACTCTTGATTTCAGCTCAGGTCATGATCTCACAGTTCATGGGTTCCATTAGCACAGAGTCTGCTTGGTATTCCCTCCTTCTCCTCTTCTTCTTCCTCTTCACTCTCTGCCCCTCTCAAAAGAGATAAATAAACTTAAAAAGAATTAAATGTTGGTTTTGGCCAGCAAGTCCAGCCAGTTTGGGGTGGGCATATAAAACAACACTTTCACCCCAGGCCTCATGCTCACTGTGTCCTTAAAGTGAAGGGATCTTCTGTCCTGAGCTCAGGGGAGGGTGCAGGGAGCAACAATGGACCTGATGAGGGGAGGGCACAGAACTCATACCACATCTCAACCACAAACATGCATATTAGAAAAGTCCTCCACAGACGCTGGGCGGGGTTGGGAGGCAGTTCCTGGAAATTTGCCTAGACATTAATAAACAGTAGCTCATTTTTCATCTAGATATTATTTTTGAGTTTAGCTCCTCTAGCGCTGAATCCCCAAGAGGACAGGAGGATGGTGGCAGGACGAGGGAACAAGGCTCAGAACCCATTCTAGTACATATGTGGTCAAGCTCATGACTTTACTTCATTGTCCATGTATTTATCTACTCATTCAGCAAACCCTGATTAATACGTGAGGCTCCCTATTAGGCAAAGGGATTGCAAAGGAGAGTAAGACACAGGCTCTGTGCTCCAATTGCTCCAGTTCCTCCCATTCCTCCAACAAATGCTACCTACCTACAATGTGCAAGGCCCCATACACATTGCTCTGGGGGCCTGGGTGAGCTTGAAGACTAGGAGGAAAGACAGGCTCTTCTGGGGTCAAAGAGAGCTTTAGAGAAAATGCTCTCTGAAGCCTGAGCAAGGAGAAACTGCTTTAGCAGAGAGGGTTTACAGAGGGCTTAATGGAAGGAAGCAAGACGGGATGGTATCCCACAGGGACCAACTGGAATCTCCCTTTAAGTGATCACGTGCACCTGTACCTTCCCTGAAAACAGAACAGTAATGTTTCACTTTTTAGATAACCACAGATATGGTGAATTGGAAGAAGAAAATGAAGAAGAAAAAGAAAAAAGAAATAAGGCAAAATCTTTGTTTAAAAAAAGGGGAGAAAAAAACCCCCAAGCAACCTATCCTTTCCTTCCCTGTAAAACCTGCAGTTGCTGCTCTTCTCTGCCATCTATCTATAAAAGAGTCTCTGTAATCCCCAACCCCACACACTGGCAGGCCTCACAAAATGTAAAGCTAAAATTGTAGTTAACACCACCAGACAGAGCACCATATTAAATTAGAAAACAAAATTGGGAGACATAATGTATTTTGAGTAAAAGGAAAATAAAGCCGAAACGATGTGTATATATAAACACATAAAGGAGTATACATATGTTATGTGTTGGTATATATAGATGTTGTATTGTGGATAATGCTCTTCCCACTAACCTGTTTTTTAAAAAACAGTGCACTACAGCAGGTGTCCACATAAAGAAACCACCCACATTCCGAGAACAGTCCTAATGCTCTGCCCACCCTCCTTCTGCCCTGCTGCATTCCAGCTCCAGCATCAAGCTTGACTTATTACCCTCTTGACATCTTTTTCTCGCTCATCATCTACCACCTGGAAAAGCCAGACATTAGACGTTAGAAGGACACCTCGCCTTATACTTAAGGACCCACTTTCCCAGTACCTGCATCCTGAGAGACTATCCCTCGTTTTCTGCGCTGAAGTGTAAAAACCTGGGCCAGTTCTATTCTACTACGATCAGCTCACTTAGGCAATATGCTCACTAAAATTTCTTTATGACATTTCATCAGCTACGTAATGTATGTGAGGAACCATTTACCAGACAAAGGTATAGCTGAAGCAGTGGGTCATCTTGGAGTTTGAGGCTACGGAAGGCTGAAGTGCATACATGTGGGTAATGCTGGATGTTCTGTACCTCAGGAAGAAAGTGTACATAACAGTTTTGATTTAGAAAAACAAAATCTTGGTCACAAGATTACCAGTCCATACCTAATATTCATTTCTGTTTCCTAAGGCTATTTCCCCCATCCCTTATATGAAAGGGTTGGCAAACTATATATGGCTGTTGGGCCAAATTTAGCCATGTCCATTCATTTCTGTTTTGTCTGGAGGCTGGCCCACACAGCTAAAAGTATTTACTCTCTTGCCCTCTACAGAAAAAGTCAGCTACTTTAGATTTTTCACTAAAAAAATCACCTCCTAATATCACTATCACTGACATTTCTTTCCTCCAAAAGGCTTCTCAATTTAATAATGTCGCCATTTCCAATGATCACACTATGATTCACGCTTTCTCCACTTCATGGTTTGGGGTATCTTGCCTCTCCTACACCAATCCTCAACATTGCTGCCAGGCTGATCTTCACTTTTTGAATCCTCTTAATCCATGCCCAAAGACTTCATGCTCTTAACTGCCACCAAATCCAATCTCCTAAGGGCCCCCATGTCTAACCTCTGCCCTGTTTGGCTGGTGCCCTCCCCTCTGCTTGCATACTGCAAGCCTTCCTCCCCTACTGTTCCTCTCCTACAAGCTTCTGTTGCTTCCTCTGCCCAGCCACCCAGCCCCAGCACCGCTCCTTCCGTGGATCTCCTCCTGACAGTGCACTGATGCCCCACTGGCCACTCCATATTCTGCTCTTTTGTTTAATTCATGCTGCCAAGTATTCACTCACTCCCAGTTCACTTCCTGCTGAATTACCTGCTCACCTTATAGATTCTGATGGCAGAAAAAAAATTAATTAATTAAGGCAAAAACTACAATAGAGATTCTGCTGAGAGGAATTTATCTGGAGGATGGTCCTCTCTTGGATGTGGTTTCCAAAACTGGACGAGATCTCAATATGCAGACCACCTACTCTTTGGCATATTACACTTATAGTTTAGGTCACATACTTAACTTTTTTCAAGGTATTTCACATTTTTGCCTTTTATTTCTTTTCAGAGTGGATAAATACCCATTGAGATATGGGATATAGCTTGCAGAGATTGGTAATACATAGAGAAACTTAAAATCTAACTGTGAGATAGCAATATATCAGGCTTTAAAACCTCAAGACTTGTTTGCTTTCCAAGCCAGAACTCTTAATCACATGCTCACCAGATATCGTGAATTTGGGAAGAAAAGGAAACTCCTCCAGCAGGGCATAGGCTCAGGTCTCAGATACTCATTTGAATGGTCAGGTCCTTAACAGGCTGAATATTTCTAAATATGCTGTTCTGGGAGCTCTTGTACTTTCAACAAAATAATATAACCTTGCTATAAAATCCCTAAGAAAGAGAGACTGCAGCTTTCCTCCCCAGTTTCCTGCTCTTTCTTTGTTCCTCTGCTCTCTCTTTAGTCTTCTCTCCGTTGCCACCATAATGCTCCAACATCACCCTCATTATCTGACCCACTAGTCCAGAGGTCACAGACTGCCAAAGTGGGCCACTGGAAAATGATCTTAATGCACAACGTAAGTTCAAATGACAATTCTTGCCTCTCTTGAATGCTATTTTCATTATTCCCTTAAAATTATCACAGGCCCCCAGGCTTCTATCCCAGCCCACCAATCACTCTGTTGCCTGGGAACTTGCACTTCTAACTGCTTTTTCAAATAGCAATGAAAGTACTAAAAATTAACACCTGAAAGAAGAAATGAAAAGGAATTTGCTTCAAATTCACTTTTAGTCATTGTAGGTCAAAAGGAGCTAAAATTTCAGCCTTAAAAAAAAAAGAGCTTCCTTTTTATGAATTAGTACAACAACATACGTAGGAGATGATACCTCAAACCCCAAATTGGTTTTGAACACAAACATTTAAGTTGTGTGCCAGTTTCTAAGTCAGTGTTAGCCAGTGTGACCACACTAAACAATGGGAAAGCTGGTCAGGCAGGGCAGAGG
Source organism: Hyaena hyaena (assembly GCF_003009895.1). Taxonomy (NCBI): domain Eukaryota; kingdom Metazoa; phylum Chordata; class Mammalia; order Carnivora; family Hyaenidae; genus Hyaena; species Hyaena hyaena. Next base: position 649,071 of record NW_024081222.1, on the reverse strand, counting down.
TAAGTAACCACTATTGTCAACCACACCGCTAATTTGTTAGGTGCCATCAATTTTTGCTGCCAAATTCTGAAACCTTTCTCTTTGAAAGGCTGTGAGCACTGTATTCACAAAGAAGGTAGGTGGTAGAAAGGGGTTGGAGAGGTTAGGTGTCTGTGTGAATCAGTTTTTAGAAAGATCTGAAACCTGAAACAGCAGTGTGCACGCCCTAGAATGTGCACAACTGGAAGAAAGCAATCCTGGGTTGAAAAATCAAAGACATTTGCAGTAGACACACATCTAGGGAAGGGGGGGGGTAGTCTTTAAATATATAGTTAGCCTTTTAGCCTCTCTCCGTGGAAAACCCTGGATTGCCAGAGAAACCGTCAGATTTCCCCTGCTATCTTATTGTTCATGAACTTTCATAGTGATTTTACATCTAGCTGCTTTCACAAATACCCAAATGATCAACCACTGCAGCAGATGGCTTTTCTCACCCACAGTCACATCTATTAGCTAAATCTGCTCTGTTTCCCCTAAAGCAGATCCTTCCCAGGTCCAAAGTATCATCAGTCATGTTATTAACAAGTATTAATGATTCTAGCCTGCCATTTGTAAATGCTGGTCTTCAGTAGACCGATACACATTGGGAATCTTCAGGCAATGGTGGGAGGTGCTAGAGACAAGCCAGAAAAGCTTATCCACTGATCCCAACAGAAAACACAGGGAGGGTGCTCACAGAGTAGTAAACAGAAAATAATATGGCTGTGAAGACAGCAGGCACACTAAGGACTGGCTGGATGGTCTGCCCCCTAGCTATGCCCCAGGCCCACACTCTCTAGCTGACCTTCTGAACACTGGTATTCATCCATCTTGAGAGTTTAAATTCAAGTGTTAGTTCAGACTTGTGGTGGGTTGCCCTCCTTTCCACTGGCCTTGAGTTTCTATCTGTGGAGGACTTTCTAGGAGAGCAACTGTTCTGATCTCTCACTCTGCCTGTTACTGAGTCCCTGTTGAAGAAGTAAGTTCCCTGATTGGTCCATCTTTTTGAATGGGGTGGAGCTGATCTATTAAAAGACTTCAAATAGTGGAAATGTGCTTTTTTTCCTATGGTTCTACCCCAGCCAGGTGAGAGACTATGCCAGTTAATGCCAAGTCCCCCATCCCCTCAGGTGGGCTAGAGAGGAGGAGTAGAGGTGGTGGGAAGGAAGTGGGCCCCTTCAAAGGCCATGGAAAGCCAGGTTATCCAGTCAGCTTAGGAAAAATCGAGTTGACATTCTACTTCCTCCATCTGCTTAGGTGTCTTACTCTTAATTTGCTTTAAACTCAGGAGAGGAAGAAATGACTCTTCTGGTTGCAAGTGACAGCAATTAAACTTGAATTTACAATGGCAAAAGGTTAATTTATTATAATAATGTTCAGGTGACTTGTGAAACCTAAGGGGAGTATCAGGAAAAACTCCACCTAGGAAATTAAATATTATCCTGCCTCTCATTCTGTATCTGCTTTCTTCTTTTAATTTCTGCTGAGCTCTCAAGTCCAAAGTATGGGATATATGGCCATCCAATGCTCTCCTGCTTCACATCTTTTAACTTCAGGCACTGAAAAGAGACTGTATTATTTGTTGTCTTAAGTCCACAATTCCTGGGCTAGAATTGTGAAAGTCACAGCCTGGGCTAGGGGCCCATTCCTGCCAACTGTATAGATGGAGTGGAGTTTATCAATTAAGGAAGGGGGTGTATTAAGGCAAAACAGCAAAAGTACAACTTGACTGTGAATACCAAACTAGATGGGTGAAGGAAACCCCGAGGGAATAAGTTTCTGGGGTAGCAAACCCTTTACAAACTGATCTGAATATTCTTAATTCTTCCATGTTTCAATCCTAAAGATACACCAAGCCATTAGTGAATGAAAGATCCATATAACCTATGATAAGACATTTTTGGAAGTAAAAATGGATATAGCAAATAATTTAAATTATATTATTTTTTGAAGGATTTGGTTATTGACAAATGAGTTTTCTTATATTGATGGATCTACAGAATCAGTTTATTACAAAAAAAATTTTTTTAAGAAAATATGTTCATGAATATTAAAGCAAAATAAAAAACTTCTTTATATTAATTTTATGAATGTGTAAAAGGAGTATAAATGATAATTGGTCTTGACATATATTTTAAAACCTTGATCAGTTTCATAACCATAGCTTTTAAATTCTATCTCTGGTATTTTTCTAAAAGCACATGCTTTCAACATGACCCTGGTATTTTAAATTTGTGTCATGAAATTGCCTGCAATCTTCTTTGAAGTTGCATCCTGTGCAAGTTGAGATTGTTGACACCTTCAATGGACTCTTCTGTGAAGACCATCCAAGACTGATTTTTGAAAACATCCTCTAAAGGTGTGTGATATGCTCAGAACAAGTCCTACCAAATGGAGAATATTCTCGATTCTATTTTTTTTTTTGGAGTGCATAAATATTTCAGCCATAATACTTTCAAAGGAAATGCCTTTTGGCTTCTACATTAACAAGAGCAAGCTCTTTGTATAAACTGTCTCTATTTAAGATTCTGTTGAATGTTTTGCCAAATTTAAATGATGCAATATTATGTTACCCCAATTTCATTTCATTGTGCTACAGCATAAAAATTTATCCAATTAAATACAGAAGTTACATTTAAAAAATACTTTCCATAGTAGAGTTAGAATTACAAAATTTCAAAATAGAGTTTTGTGTACCACTGCACCTCATCATGTATTTTTTCAGCCTCGCTTTCCTTTTGTGAGGATATATTACAGTATCTTCTAGCTTTCAGGCCTTGTTTTTAATAACTGTAATTCTCTAAAAGCTTCAAATGCTGATGTTTTTGGTGTTCCACTGATTGAATGCTTTAAGATTTCCAATGGATTTTGGGGAAAGAAATATAGCCAAAATGTAAAGGACTTGTACAATGATTAACACTGTAGAATAGTGGGGGAGATACGAACTAGTTTTTCAAAGGCTAAGCCACTGCTAAAATTCAACTGACAACAGGTAGCACAGACAGCAAGTAGAACAGTTCTTGCAAAACTGAGGTGTTTTTCATATTCAACTTCAACTCTACTGAAAAACTTTTATAGTGATATGTTTCTCATAATCAATTCCAAGTATATTTCGGATCCACGTTTTTAAATTTAGTAAGTTGTTTTATTAAAATATTGTACTCTACAAAATTTTAATGTTATCATTGCAAAACTAAATAATTTGTCCATAAATGTTGAACTTTGGGACTGAATTTGCAATCCCAAGTACAATAATGTCAAATGTGTTTCCTGAGACAGTACGAACTTCCAAAAACTTTCCTTTGATCTCATGAATTGGATTAAAAACAACGAAAAATTATTGGAATCAAATTTAACTAATTTTCTACTTAAAGTATCTGATGAGAGGACACTGCTATAAAATTGGCATGATCATCCACATCACTAGTCATCAGTGAAATGCAAATCAAAGCCACAATCAGATATCACCTCACACCTGTCAGAATGGCTGTTATCAAAAAGACAAGAAATAAGCATTGGCAAGGATGAGAGAGTAAAATAGTAAAGAAATCTCATGCATGGAATGTAAATTGGTGTAGCCACTATGGGAGAAGGCATAAAGGTTCTTCAAAAAATTAAAAATAGAATTACCATGCAATCTAGTAGTTCTACTACTTGGTATTTATCCAAAGAAAATGAAAACACTAATTTGAAAGGATATATGCACCTCTATGTTCACTGCAGCATTATTTACAACACTCAAGTTATGGAAGCAACCTAAGCATCCATTAATAGATAAATGGATAATGAAAATGTCACACACATACACACTGGAATATTACCCTCAGTTGTAAAAAAAAATGAATGAAATGTCACCATTTGCAACATGGATGCACCTAGAGGGTACTGTGCTAACTGAAATCTAAATAACAAAACAAACGAAGATAATCATAAATACAAAGAGTAGTTGCCAGAGGAAAGAGGAGTGGGGGGGATGGGCAAAATATATGAAGGGAATTAAGAGGTATAAACTTCCAGCTATAAAATAAATAAGTCATGAGGATGAAAAGTATAGCATAGGGAATATAGTCAATAATATTGTAATAACGTTGTATGGTGACAGATGGTAACCACATCTATTGTGGTAAGCTATGCATAATGTACAGAACTGTTGAATCACTATGTGGTACACCAGAAACTAATATAACTCCTGAAAAAATATGGAATGATCTCTTAACTCTTTACAAAGTTTTCTTGCTAGGGAAGCCAAGATATAAATAGCTACAACTATATATTTTTTTTAAAAATGTTTATTTATTTTTTGAGAGTGCAAGTGGGGGAGGAGCGAAGAGAGGGGGACAGGTGATGCAAAGGGGCTGTCAGTGGAGCCAGATGTGGGGTTTGAACCCAGGAACTGTGAGATCCTGTGCTGAAGTTAGATATTCAACCAACTGAGGCTGCCAGGTGCCCCTACAACTATATTTTTAATGTGTGTACAAGAAAACTTGAACTCCAAAATGAGTGAAATTAACTTAGAGAAATGGTTATTTGATCTAAATGAAATAATATGTAAAAATGCTGCGTGTGTGAAACTCTCCCCTTAGGAATTTTTAGGTTAGATGCTAATGCTTTTTCAACAGATAGATTTCTTTGTGTTTTCTTATGGTCACTGATATCGTCATGGCCTTCATGTGAATGGTAAATATTGACAGGTTACATATTCAGTATCAGATTTCTTGAAAAATGGAAATCTGGTCATTCTTTTTCTCTTTTAAAGGGGCATTTATTCAGGGACATTGGAGAGGAATACTGCTACTAAAAGGATTTATTGAAAGGTAAAAAAAATTACCAAAAAGTGAAACAAAGGAATGTTTCTGGCCTTATACCCTACACAATGTGACAAACCTTTGCAGCAAAGGCATGCAAACTCTCCTCCATATCTATAGGCTCTGCTGCCCAACTGCTCACAAGCCCCTCTGCCCCTCCCCCACAAATTTCAACCAGTAATTTGTTCCAATTCTCACTGTGCAAGCTGCCTGAGGGCCGGGAGCGCATGCCTCCTGGAAGCTGTGGAATGTGCCCTGGCACACCTGGCTGGCACACCACCTGGCTGGCAGGGTAGCAGTACCCCACACTTCTCCCAACATCATGCTGGAGTAGGAGGAGTTAACTGCCCCAACCCAGCCCCAAGTGTCTCAGTGCACTGTTTGCTTGAGAGCATCCCACACAGTATCCTTAAAGGGTGGTGCTCTTCAGGCTGCATCTGCAAGGCTTGGGAAAAGAGAGGTTATGGCTGGTCAGATTCAGGTTTCACTGAGAAGAACCCTGTTCACGGCACATGCTTCTCACATACTACTGGGGAAGAGCAGGGCAGAGCTGGAAGTACAAAGCAAAGATGTATCGAGCCCATCCTGGTTTATTTTAACCCAACCCAACTGAATAATGACAGTTCAGAAGGGAACAGATGATCTGAACAGTGCTCTGCACTGACAGCAGCAAGCCCGATGTGGGGCTTGAACTCAGAAACCAGGAGATCACAACCTGAGCTGAAGTCCGACGCTCAACTGGCCTAAAATAAACTCCCTGTGCCCCATGACAGTTTATTTTAAACATGAGAAATCTGAGACGATGCTAATTTGGGGTGTATAAAGGCACATACTGCGCCTGACCTGAGCAAACTGACCTGTGTTTGGGTCACCCCATCAGTTAATGACTCTGCTAAGAAAACAATTAACATAACTAAAACTAATTAACTACTTACTAACCACAAGGGATATAAGTGCTTTATAGGTATTACCTTTTTTAATGTCCCAATGAGCATACCTATGAAGTAGCTATCATTTCTGCAGCAGACTTATTTCCTTCAGTTTTCTTAGCACAAAGCTGAGGTAGTCAAGCCATTACCCAAGTCTGAGGTTTTACCCAAGATTGAGACAGTGAAGCTCTGAGTCACAGGAGTCACTTATATCATATCCACCTGTTGATTTAGTCTTAATAAGGACCCTAGCTGCTTCTTTTGAAAAGGGTGGCCCAATTTTCTTTGGGTGAACCAACTTTCTTATGTTAATCACTATGTCTCCCTATCCATACTGTCTCCCAAAAACATGCATGGCAGGATCAATCATCTGTCTCTTAAGGATCTGGATCCTGAATGAAAAGTCATGAGGACAGAAAACACTTTATTTCAAGTCATTCCATTGGCACCGCCTTGGAGAGGCTGTCCTAGATCCTACAGCTACCTTGTTCCTCCCCCATTGAGGGTTCCCTGTGTGAAGCCTCACCAGTTCTGTGAATGACTCAGTGTCCTTTGAATACCTTCTAACCCTTCCCCTCCTTTTAAATTAAAGTTAGCCAGAACTGTTTTCTATAGCTTACAACCAAAGCACGTTGACCCCTCAAAAAAAGAAATCCAGGTCTGTCTGACTCTGGAGTCAGTGTTCCTCCCCAGAGTAGCCTGGGATCTTCCTCAGCCACCACCTGGTGCCAGACGAACTTGGCTGTGTTACAGGGGGAACACACTGGGAGGAAACAGCACAGACCTCTCCTTGGGAAGCCTCTACCTGCAGCACCTGTCTCTGCTCGACTCCTGGCTGCTTCGGGTGCCCTTCATTTCCCAGGGGTTGTACAGAAGAGACTTTTTAATGTGCTATTTTCCTCCTCAAATCTTCTTTAGTCTGCATTCTGCCTCAACAAAATCACGGGCAGCTGTTAGCAGCCTTATGAAAAGCAGCATTTCTATGAATACTTTCCAGCCTCCACATCAGCCTCTTTCTCAAGACGTTGAAGGAAATGCGGTACCTGAGTGGCCAGGATTTCTCACTGTACCACACACATTTCTCCAAGCTGGAGGAGAGGAGGGAGGACAAGGGCAGCAGGGTTGAATAACAGAGAACTGGATCAGATACTCAATAGGCTTTTCAATGACATCCAGTGGCAAAACGGCTGACACGAAGAATTGTGTGAAAAGTCTATCTTCATAAAACAACACATTTGCAAAGGATGCTGCCCCTAGAATTGCTGCCTCAGCATGGTACAACTGTCATGTCTGGCCAAACCCCAGATTCCCCTTACAATCATTTCTGTGGAGGGAAGAGAGAAGGCACTGAGAATTCAGGAAGCAGAAAACCAACACGAAATACAGAGGAAATATAGGCCATTGCTGCACCCAGAGTTTAAGTAGTTAGTGACTACTATTTGAGTCAGAATTGTTTTCTCAAAGTAAAAGAGCAACATATGATCTCATCAAAGATATTCTGGTGCACAGTACTGGATAAATGGCTTTGTACCAGTTTTCTATTTCTGCATGCAATGACGTCACCAAGCCAAAGGGAATCAAAGTGGGAGAAAGTGTCCCCAAAGTTTAGGCTTCAGCAAACACTGAGCACTCTCTGGAGAGCTTCAGAGAGCATCAGTCATTAGCCATCAATCCATTTGATTGTGGATGAGCATATTGAGGCCCACAGAGAGTAAGTAAATGACTTGGTCCAAGGTCACTGACCCAATTAGTAATAGATCTGAGATTAGAAATCAGGTCTTCTAATTCCATTCTTCACCACTCAATTCCTCTTCACCACATTGCTCTGGTTCACATGAGTTAGGTCTGAAGGACTCCAGCATAGTTTTCATCTCCTGAAGGGAAAACGCAGCCAGCGCTCCCTAAGAAAACCACACTGCCTGTTTCACCTCTGCTTATTCCCAAAACACTTCGCTCTGAAAAACCATGTTTGCTCCAACCTCTCAGATTCCTTGGCATTCACTTGGGCCAGAACCAGGTTACAGAACCACCGGTGCCAGGCTCGGTGCAGCTGTGATCAATGTACGCCTCGTGCAAGCCTCCTCCAACAAGAGAAAGACGCCGCTTGTCTCGGTGGAAATGCAACTGCTACTTGAAGGTTTCTAGCATCCCGGTTTCTCTGCATTCCAGGTTCTCCCAGTGTAACTGAGATGTTCCTCCACTTAACTCGGCAATCTTTTTTTTATTAAGTGTTTTTGAGAGAGACTGTTTTGCTCACTTTTTTTAATCAAGTGAGCAAAGGGCTGAGAGAGAGAGAGAGAATCCCACAAAGGACAGAGAGAGAGAAAGAAGTGGGGCTTGTGTTCACCCGAAGCAGGGCTCATGTTCACAAGAAGTGGGGCTCATATTGGCCTGAAGTAGCTTGAGTTCACCCAACATGGGGCTCAGGTTCACGAACGGTGAGATCATGACCTGAGCTGAAGGCAGATGCTTAAATGACTGAGCCACCCAGGCTCTCTGAACTCAGCAATCTTAACCTCATCTTCATGCTACTATCCCTGTGTGAACTGAGAGACTCACCCTGAAAAGTGGCTGACAGGCTGGGGGTAGCTACAGCAAGTGTTGCTTTAAGGAGGGCGAGACAAGCTGTAAGCAAGACAAAGCCAACTTTACTCTACAGAAAATGAAAACAACAACAACAAAAAGTAAGTGGATGGAACATCTATCAACAGTCAACCTAGACAGCATCTACTGAGTGCCTGGTGTGGGTGTGTCACTCTGCTGTTATAGACACAGGAAGAACAGGATCTTCCCTCAAGGAATACTAAGCTGTAGAGAAGAAACACAAACACACAAGTCAAAGATCTCAACACTTTTGGCTTTATGAGAAAACCAGACTTCTCATTGTCAAATAGTTAAATTTGGCCGATCTGACTTCCATCCTGGCATTTCTTTTCTCCTGTTGGTGCTCCTGAGCAATGACCCTGAAAAATGAAATAGTCAAAAGCCTAGTGACAAGGACAAAAAGAAAACAGACCCTTCAATCTCTATGATCCTCAAAACACGTATCTTCTAAAATGACCTAGAACTGATAATCAGAGGAAGTCAGATTTCTAATTTAGAACTATGAAGTATGGAAAAAAATTTTTTAATCATTTCTTATCCTTTAAGATTTGTCCTAGATCATTCAGTGAAATGATCAGTAGCATCAAGATGCCTAACACAACAAGTATTTAAGTCCTACATACCCCCAGGGCAGCTCCCCTACCCCTGGAAGTCCCCAGTAGAGACAGCTAAAGCAGGTGTGATTGGAAGAGATATTTATCCCTCTCAAAATTGGCTCTACAGTTATAGAATTAGCTATCTGCCATCCCTAAATGATGGCAATTTGAGGGAAGAGGACTCAAAGTTATTTGTTTATTCACAGTGAACAATAATGTGAAACACTTCATTGGCTTCCAATGCTCCAGCTCCTATTACAATGAGAGATTAATAGATTAACCTCTGGGGGTGAAGGAGAATAAATTAAGGGATTATACTTTTAAAGTAGATAGTTTTTAAAGTCCCACTTAAAATGAAGTTAAGAGTAATAAAATCAGTGACATCTATAGCTCTTGATCAGAACAACACTGAGGAAAATATTTTAAAAATACATTTAGAGAACTGTAAGAAGTTTGATGGACACTACTGGTGTTCATTGTCAATGTTAATACCTTACTTACCACAGTAATAGTTAACACAGGCTTTTAATGGAAGGTGTGAAATAACGTCTGGTGGAACATTTTGATTTCCATTATTAAAAAGGAACACAATGTTCCTTTTTACTCATTTTTTTTCTGACATTTAATCCATGACAGTCAATCATTTCAGGTACTGTTTCCTTTTCCAATCATACCATTCAGGCAAGGGATTAGAGCTTACTCATCCCTGCTTAGGGCCGAACTTGCAACCACCCTCATTCACACATGGAAGTCCTAACCCCCGATACCTCAGAATGTGAGTGCATTTGAAGAAAGGATCTTTAAAGAGATAATTAGGAAAAATGAGGTTACTGAGGTGAGCCCCAATCCAACAGGGCTGGTGTCCCTCTAAGAAGGTATTAAGACACAGGCAGGCACAGACAGAAGACCATATGAAGACACAGGGAGAAAGGGGTAAGCCCTTATAGAGGGCCAACATAGAGGCTAATACACTAATTTCACAAAACTCTTCCTCTGCTGACAAAACAGTCTGAATACCAAACATCTCATAAGGTTTCACTTTTAATAATCTTTGACTCCTATAATGCCAACACCAAAGTCAATATCTAAAAATACCTAAGTACAAATGACCCACTTGTCACTTGAATGACATGCTCTGTTACAGAGCAGCCAGGAAATCATGCAACAGATTCAAAAACTGAATAGTAAATAAATAAACAACTCTCACTCAAAAAGAAAAAGATAAGAAGGAAAAGAAATGAGATAGTTTTATGTGGTATGGCCAAAGTAAGTGGGAAGGAACTCAGCAGAGGAATTAACTGGAGGGGGAGAGGGGTCCATGTAGGTGTGGGTGTGGGTATAGTAATTTGGGAAGTGCAGGGCACTGATGATTTTAAGAAATGAGTTTTATCCCACGTGAAGACTGGAGTGGAAGGAACTGAACATTAAGCCCCCAAAATGCCACCATTTTAGAGCAACATCTTTGCTCTTGAAGGAAAGACATGATTGAGAGAAACACAGAAGCCTTCATGCTCTATACCACTGTGCTAAGTGAAACAAACAAAAGGACATGCTGTCACTGAAAGAGCTAACTATTCTGGAAGCTTCTCAACATGTCCCAGGAAGTTCAGTGGACAATCTTCCTCCTTACATGTATTTTCATATGATTCCAGTTGACATTTCACTAAACAAAAAAACTTCCTTTTCTCCTTTGCTGTAATTTTGAGGCTATTTTGCTGTTCTATAGTATGCACTAAAGAGAAGGCAGGAGATGGGGCTCCTGGGTGGCTCAGTCGGTTAAGCGTATGACTCCTGATCTGGGCTCAGGTCACAATTTCACCGTTCATAGGTTCCAGCTCCACATTGGGCTCCACGTGGATAGTGCAGAGTCTACTTGGGATTCTTTCTCTCTCTCGCTCTCTCTTCCCCTCCCATGTACTATCTCTCTCGAAATAAATAAATATACTTTTAAAACAAAAAAGAGTAGGAAAGAGATCAAAAATGTGAAATTATAGGGGCATGTGGGTGGCTCAGTCAGTTGTGTCCAATTCTTGGTTTGGGCTCAGGTCATTGACCTCATGGTTCATGAGTGTAAGCCCTGTATTAGGCTCTGAATTGACAGTGCAGAGCCTGCTTGGGATTCTCTCTCTGCCTCTCTCTCTTTCTCTCTCAAAATAAATAAAAAACTTTAAAAATATTTAAAAAAATAAAATAATTAAACTAAATTAAAATTTTAAAAGGCGAAATTATAGATAAAATGTGAGTTAGAAGAGACTTGAGATATCATATCTTCCAACTGTTTATCTGAAAAATGTACTAAGCATTCTTGTGATTTGAACAAAGCAACTAGAGAATGAGCATGGGGCTGATGCTTACAGTCCTATTTATGTCATCTCTTTGTGCTATCCCTTGGCTGCTCCTCCTGTAGGTTGTGTCTCATGGTTTTATTACTAAATCAATTTTATGTCCAGCTCATTTCCATATAGAGGTATGCCAAGTATCTAACTGTCGAACTTGCTGGGTAAAGTCAAAAGAATAAAACTAGAATGTTTCACCAGTTCTCATTTCATTCATTCATTCACCAAATACCTATTGAGTCTTTACAATGGGTCAGGCACAGATCTAGGTGATAAAGATGCAATGGTGAAAAGACAGACCTGCTCCTTGGCCTTCGCAGAGCTCAAAGTCTCCTTGGTGTGCAATGCAGTAGTGTCAGAGTTTAGAGGAAAGTGATATCAAAGTGAAGGGCTGGTGAGCTGCTCAGACAGCGCCTAGCAATGCTGCAGTCTTGCCATGGACTCTCCAGTCTAGTCCTGGTAGCCTTCCCCAGCCCTGCCCTTTGGAAAACCAGTCCATTAGGGCTGACACAAGAAATAGGTTCTATTTACTATTCTTGCTTAGAGCATGAACATTTGAATACAAATCTTTCCCAGTTCCAAACAGCTCTGTGTAAGTTTTGCTCTTGATAACTTCACCTGGAAGGTAATGTGTGTGGATCAAGCCAATCCTGAGCAGCACAAAACACCAACTCACGATTTAAAGAGTTTAATTTTGGATAAAACCTAACTGATGATCTTCTGACCCAAATAACAGAGCAAATTTAGAATAGATAACCCAAAAGCTTTAGGGTGTATGTTCCATTAGGAACCCTTTAACCTGAATAGCATGCTTCCATTTTCTCTTTCTACTCCCAGATTTTTTTTTTTTGCACCTTTTTGTGTTTCTATTAGACTAGACCCCAGAAGCAATGGGAGAACAGAGGCAGTGTTCACATTTCCAATTCACTTTTAATTATAGAAAACAGTTGGCAAAATATCAAAACCCCATGTACAATTTCTTCTAGTTCCACAGGGAGTACAGAGGTTTACCAAGGGGAGAGAACAACAGAGAAAAACAATGAAGTTAGAGAATTATGACAATGCAGAAAAGAAGACAGAAGATGAAAACACAGGCAGAAAATGATGACAAATCCACATCTTCCAGCTGGCACACTACCTTGGATCAAAAGCTAAAAACGTACGTTCTAATTTAAGGTGGGTACAATTTTCACTGGGTTTAACCTGAGTCACAGTTTGACCTCTACAGTTTCTATAGTTGGAAAAAAACTTTTTATTATCTGAGAGGGTAGAACAAAGGCCATGAGAGGGAAAACTACAAAGTTCACTCCTGCCAACCTTTGTCACCCAGGATGCATAACCTCACAAAGCCAGTCATTTTAGGAAGTGTGTTCCCAAGAGAAGAGCAATTACTTCTTAAATGGGCCAACATGTTCGTTTGTTTAAAAGGGTCAAAAAGAAAAAAAAGATTAATCTGAACTATAAGGAAGCATCTAATAGAGTTATTTTCCATTGCTCTTTCTTCGCTTGGTTTTCTTTTGACATTGTAGACCATTTGGATACCTTGAACTCATCAGCTCTAGGGGAAAAGGAGGGAGGGAGAGAGAAAAAGGAAAAGAATATAACCTCTCAGCATACAGTATGTTTGAAATTTCAGTCATCAAACATGTGAAGTCAGGCAGGCAGTATGGCAAAGATGGCCACTTGAAAAGTAAAGAAATGTAAAATGTAAAAGATACAACAGAGGAAATACCCCAAATAAAAAGGACAGGTAGCAGGAAGAGAGAGAAGAGTAGCAGGCAGGAACATACTCAATGGTGTGCCCATCTGCTAGAGGTCCGCCTTCCCCAAACATATGAAGTAAATCTCTACTTCATATGTGCGAACTACTCTACTTTGGTCACACTAGTAATAGGAAGACACAAAGGGAATGAGAACACACCAAGGACACTGAAATAGGACAGGGGTAACAATGTGTGATTCTTGCTTAGAAGCAAAGAAGGTGGGTATAGAGCAGCAGAAAACACAGACAGGAATCTAGTCCTGTGGCTGTGCAAGCTGAGGCATGCTTTTAGAACTTTCTGAACTTGTCTATGGGATTCAGAATGGCTGGACTGTGTAATCAGTAAGGTTTCTTCTTTTAAAAATGTTATAGTTCTAAAATCTAGAATTTTACTTTTTATTATTTTTAAATTTTTTAATGTTCATTTATTATTTTGAGAGAGAGAGAGATAGAGACAGAGACAGAGTGTGAGCAGGGGAAGGGCAGAGAGCAAGAGAGACACAGAATCAGAAGCAGGCTCCAAGCTCTGAGCTGTCAGCATAGAGCCTGACGTGGGGCTCGAACTCACAGACCTCCAGATCATGACCTGAGCCAAAGTCAGGCGCTTAACCAACTGAGCCACCCAGATGCCCCGAGAATTTTACTTTTTAAAACCAAATTTGACTCAAATACTAATCACTAACTACCGAGACTTTGACTATATACCCCGGACTTTAACCTATCCCCACAAAGGCTACTTATACCACAGAAAAAAAGAGGGTGCAGGGGAGGGTGGGGGTGGGACTGAAAACAAGACCTATAGAAAACAAGCAATACAGGCAGGACTGAGGTGCCCCCAGCAGTGGACCAAGATCAGCTTTTGAAAGGAGTTCCAACATCTGCCCCCATGCCTAAAGGCCTTCCAGACACTGTCTTGGTCACAGATGGCACTGCCCACTGTGTCTTCAAATGAAAACAGTACTTTCATAATATAGAGGGTACACCATTGCTGCCATAGACAAAATAAAAGCAAGAAAAACAGTGGCATAACTTTGTACCTTATAAAATAATTTAATTACATGAGAGTCACATCTCTAGTGCTCTACAACAAAAATGTTGTAAGTAATGTTCTAACTGTTAATGGGAGAGACACTCATGCCAACTTCGTTGCATTATTTCTTTTAATCCTCAGAACACAACTAGGGATAAGAAATACTCTTGCCTGCATTTCATGGCTGAGAAAGCTGAACAGAGAGACATGAGGGGATGTGTCCTGCAGAACCTACCAGCACGGCAGCTGGAAGTCAGACCCCCCAAGTCCTGGCGTGGCAATCTGCTGGAGACATAATGCCATCCCTGGAGAAATGATCTTGCCTACTCATCGCCTCAAAGGTCAATGTAATTCAGTCGTGATTTAGCCACATGACAAAAGACATTTATTCTATCAACATTTTGTCAGCCTCTCCTTTCATTTAAAAAAGTTCTTCGATGCTGTTCTGTCCCAGGCACTATGCTAAAAGATACAATGATTCCCTCCTTTTAAGAATATGAAAATCTTGGGGCGCCTGGGTGGCTTAGTCGGTTAAGCGTCCAACTTTTGCTTGGGTCATGATCTTGCGTTCGTGGGTTCAAGCCCCGCGTCGGGCTCTGTGCTGACTGCCAGCTCAGAGCCTGGAGCCTGTTTCAGAGTCTGTGATTCCCTCTCTCTCTGACCCTCCCCTGCTCACGCTGTCTCTCTCTCTCTCCTAGAAATAAATAAAAACATTAAAAAAAAAAGAATATGAAAATCTTACTGGAGAAATAAGAAACAAATGAAGCAAATGAGAATTAAAAGCAACCATCCAATAATTAATCAGAGAGCAAGATAATGCAATATGTGGTTCATTTCTAAATGAGGAATATATAGAATACAGATCCACAGGAGAAAAAGGCCAAAAAAATAAAAGGAATTGGGAGGTAGCTTTGTGAACCACTGAAACCACAATGAGAGAGAAGATAGGCAAACACTAGACTTAGTCCACAAGGCACACTTTTAAAGCTGAAACACTTAAACTGGTGGGGACAGGACAGGAGTGTGGTTTGCTGAGTCTAGTGCAGTGCATCCTGGTGACAGTCACTAAGCAAATTACAAAAGCAAAAGGTTGCAAGGAGAAATAACAAATTGGCTTAGCATTACAGGATTTATCACGTTAGAAGAAAGTATCTTTTGAGGCAACATTAATTTGGGCTCCAATTATACAACAAACACACTGAGATAATCAAATTACCTAGTCTCAAATGCATTTAATAATTACCAAAAAGGAGAGGAAGATACAAATGCACTAATAAAGTTAATATAAATAACTTAGGTCAATGCTGAGATAAAGAAAAGAATAATGAGTCACAAAAATAAAATAAAATGATAGCAGATACAATCCTGTTCCTAAAACCTCATCAATTTTTGATGCAGACAGCACCAGCCTGTCTTCTACAATAAGGATGGAAGAACATACAGAAATGTTTTGTGATCTTGTTCTCAAAGACAGTTCTGTGTATTGCCTTATCCTGCACAGTCTAGAACAACCTTTCCTGACTCCTGCCATTTGGTGAACTCCTACTGGCCTTCAAAATTAAGCCCCAAGGTTACTATCAGGAAGCCTTTCTGGCAAACTCAGGCACAACTTACCTCATACTCCTGGAGAGCTGCCTCTGAGCTTTGTAAAGGCATTTCCTGCTGCATTCAACATTGCCTCATGGGGACTGCCAGCCTCCATGTCTGCTTCTCTGAGAGTTCCTGGACTATAAGACTGTTGGCTTATCCATTTTCATAAGTCTACCACCTAACACTGTTTTAACACTGTGCCCAGAACATGGGCTTAATAATTACTTGTTGAATAGAAAATAAATTAAAATTCATAGAAAATACTCCAAGTGCCATTTGGCATTTACAGATGTAGTACAATGCTTAACACACTGCAGATATTCAATAAATATTTGCTGATATGATTCTATTGCCAGTAGAATTTAAAATCTCTGCTTGACATAAAGCTGTGATGAAATGTCCATTTAAACAAGGCCAGCCATAAATAGTAATATTATATTAATGTCTATAGAATGCATTTTATGTTCTTGGAGTCTATGCTTTAACTCATCTCTTAAATTATGAAAGTCAAGATATACACTATCTTATTAAATCTTTATAGTAGCTTTATGGGGTAGATGTTAATAAAAAGCTGCTAATCTGACTGAAGCTAGTCTGCTAGCATTCCCTGTTATTTGTACTTAATTTTAAAGTATCAGAAGAATAAGATTAGTCTCATGACATCTGGAAAGTACAAAGTGTTTAGGGGAGTAGTGAAAAAGGTGAACTTATGGTGGAAACAAAAATTAGGGATGAATATAACATACAAATCAGGTATGAAAATGATGAATGCTGCACGTGTGTATGGAATGAAGCAGACGCCAGCAGAGAAAATTCTAAGGGCAGAGAAGGTATTGTGCAACATGGGAAAAGTTCTGTGTTTATGCAACTCTCAATAATTGGCAAGAGACAAGGAGAAATGATTAAAGATATGGAAAAGCTTTTGAGTGGTAGCTAGAGAATTTGCTTCAGTGGTGCATGATTATTAACCCAATGTAGTTCCAGGAAGAGGCAAGGAGACTGAGAACTTTAGGCTAAGTATGGTCAAAATGCTGCTAAGAAATATTATTGCAAGGCCAACTTGATTCTGCTCAGCAACAATTACAGAGACCATGACTAGAAAGGATTCTTATCTCCTGTGGAGATGGTACAACAGATTTTCAGGGCAGATTAAAAAAAAAAACAAAACGCAAGCCAATTTAAAAAATGGGTAAGAAAAGGAACGGACACTTCACAGAAGGTGTATGAATGGTAATTTAAAACATGAATAGATATTTAACATCACTAATCACCAGAGAAATGCAAATTAAAAACACAGTGACATCACTACACTTGTACTAGAGTCATTAATGTCAGAAAGACTGACAATGTCAAACGTTGATGAATTAGAGAAAGTAGAACTCTCTTGTATTTGTTACCCATTGCTGTGTAACAAATTATTAAAAAATTAGAAACTAAAACAACAAATAGTATTTCTATTACAGTTTCTGATGGTCAGGAATCCAAGAGCAGCTTAGCTGAGTGGTTCTGACTCTGAGTTTCCCATGAGGTTGGGATCATGATGTCCCCCAAGGCTGAAGGCAACTCGAGAGAGGACTGGATAGAAAATCTGCTTCCAAGCTCACTCATATAGCTAGCTATTAGTAGGAGGTATTAGTTTCTTTTCTTTTTAATGTTTTAAAAATGTTTACTTTGAGAGAGAGCACATGTGAGCAGGGGAGGGGCAGAGAGGATCCCAAGCAGGCTCCATTCTGTTAGCACAGAGCCCAACATGGGCCTTGATCTCACAAACAGTGAGATTATGACCTGAGCCAAAATCAAGAGTCAGATGCTTAACTGATTGAGCCACCCAGTTGCCCCAAGAGGTATCAGTTTCGAAAAGGCTGTTGGCCTCGTCATGTGGGTCTCTGTATAGGGCTGCTCGCAACATGCCAACTGGCTTCTCCCAAAGTGAGTGATTCAAAAGAGAGCAAGCAACCAGTCTAGATGACACTTGCAGTGTATTTTAGAACCTAAGCTCAGAAGTAACATACCATCATTTCTGCTATGTTCTACTGATCACTAAAACTAATCCTGATATAGTATGGGAGGAGACACTATACCAGTAGGAATCTCGAAAAGCAGCGATCACTGGGGATCATCTTACAAGGTAGCTACCACAGTCATACATTGTTGGTAGGAATACAAAGCAGTAGATCACCTTGGAAAAATAATATAATAGTATCTTACAAATAGTTACCAAATGATCCTTCTTTCATCTCCAATCCTATTTACTCAAGAGAAATGAACACATGTATCTACACAAAGATGTGTACTTGGGTGTTCACATAGTAGCATTACATATGATACTCCCAAACTGAAAGCAATCACAAAGTTCATCAGCTGACGAATGGATAAACAAACTGTGATATATCCACTCTATGAAATACTACTCAACTATTACAAAGAATAAAATATTAATATTTTCAACATGGATGACCCTCAAACACTTTGTGACAAAAGTAAACACAAAAGTCTATGCACTTTATGAGTCATTTCCATATGAAATTCTAGACAAGGTAAACTATAATGACAGAAAATAATATATCAGTGATGGCTTACAGCTGGCGTGGGGGGGAGACAACAATGGCAAAGGACCACAAAGAAGCCTTTTAAGGTGAATCTTTTCTATCTCTTGACTGTGGTGGCTACACAATTGTGTATATTTACCAAAATTCATCAAACTGCATGCTTGAAATGGATGTTTGATTTTACATAAATACCTTAAAAAGAATATTATGTGTATGATATTATTGTATTCTTCTAACTCTGAAGATATATTACTATCCATAAACTCCAAAAATGCTTTTATATGCCAACAATGGCTAATCAGCAAATCAAATTTAAAGGAGACTGGTAGGCTTATCTGGAAAGTAATACAACTGCGTGAGAGAGGAGGGGAAAGCCAGAACTAAAAGCAATGGTGTCATGAATAGAGTAAAGGAAAGAGATGGAAGTCATATTGCACAAGCTGAACTGATTGAATCCGTCAACTCATTGGAGGTAAAGGAGAATGAAAGGAGACATCAAATATTGGGCAATTGGGAGGATCATGATACCATTAAAATGTCAAATGCCATCTTCCTGCATCTGCTGATTGTCCTATTTTAAAGTGAAATACTCTCACTCACCCCTCTAATCTGAATCTCCTACCCTCCTTCCCAGCCTCATTTTCCACTAACATTGTATATGATCTTATGACACCAGATAATGTATTTTGCTCATTCCCTTTGTTGTTGATCTACTCCAACCAGACTATAAGCTCCAGAAAGGTATGGTTTTGTCCTGTTCTATTCACCGCTTTATACCCAATGCCTAAAAAGGTACTTGCTACATAAGAGCTCAAGAAATATTTACTGAATGAACTGAATGAAGAGATTAAAAGACATTTTAAAAATCGGGAAAATTAATGGGTGTGCATGAATTGTATTTGAGGAGATAAGGAAGAATTGATGGATTTGGAATCAGATATGTGGAATGTGAGGTATTTAACAGCTCAAGAAGGACCAGAGCTGCTGAGGGAGAAGTTAGGATTGGTGATTTTCTCAAAGATAATGGCTGAAGCTCTGCAAAAATATGAAATCTCTAACAGGCACCTCAAATTCAACAAGTACACAACTAAGTTCTTATGCTCCATTAAACTTGCTGTCTTTCAACAAAGGGTTCTAAGGCACACAAACAAATATCTGAAACATTTTCTTCCACAGTGTACTTCACTGTGCTGTAAAAGTATTCACCTTTCTAACTGCGGACATAATGCACACTTTGTAATGGTGACTTTGTGTGTCATCAGACATCATTAACAGAATAAACAATTCTGTCCATGGAATCAAATGTAAGCACAGAAGGTCAGTAGAAATATTTAGGCAGTACAATAGTAGACATCAACCCTACTAACTCTTTAAGCCCTGATAGGCCGGTAGAAGTCTGAGTACTTAATACCTACAGAACCAGTGAAAAGGTTTTTCAGAAGAAACAGAATGACGGCCTGAGTAAAGTGAATATCACCACAAATGTATGGCTGCACTTTTGTTCTTGAAGCTTGAAAAATTCAACCACCATTGTTTTGGGCAAGGTTGAATGAAGATGGAGACAGGATTCAGAGAGACAGTTAAAGAAACAGTCAGGGGCTAACACAAAAGCTAACAATTAACTCCATGGATACGAAAAAACACATTTGTCCCAGGACACAGCTGACTCTAACACCTAGTTCCTAATGAAGAAAGTCCTGAAGAAATTATCCCCAAGCACAATGGACACTGGCTCAAGAAAAGCATATTCTCCAAAATCAGTACTGTCCCTGGAGGCTAGCTCCCATTTCCCTGCCAACATGGAATAAGAGTTTTTACTAAGACTTACCATATGCCAGACAGACAATACATGTGCTGTCATGGAGCTCAAATCATTAAATGAATAAAGATACTGAGGGAAGAGTGGTCATTCCAAGATTTAAAACAATCACACACCCCAAGAGCCTAATGGAGAAGACACTAGCCTTCTAAACCCACCCAGGACTGCCAGTGCCCGCCAGGACTTTAGAACAGTCTCATCAAACCATTCACACTTCAGGGGAGGAGATGAGGTTTGGAGAGGTAGAGCCACATGTACGCACAGGCCTTGTCTGTAAAGGCATGGCAAGGGGTGAGAGCACATGATCTGCTGCAGGACTAGCCAGGGTTGAATCCAGCTCTCCACTGATGAACACTGTGAATTTGGGCAAGTTACCTTCTGTAAGTCACCACTTGGTCAGCCGTGAAAGGGAATGGCAACAACAGTGCCAAACATGCAGCGCTGTTGTAAATATCAAAGGAGATAACTGGGGTATGTTACAACCTGGGTACCTGAATGTCCAATCTATGTTCATAATTACAGTGCTGGCTGGTACTGTCACTATTCTGATTTTGTTTTATCCAATAAGTATTTGAGATCAGTTCTTGAACTGTGTTCTGGGATTTAGACTCACTCAGTGAGTGTGTTTAAGTCACTTCACGAGCTATTGATCTAGATAGCTTTTTTCTAAAATTTCAAGAGCCCAGTCCCTGACTTCTTGAGGAGCTTTCACCAGAGGCTCTCATCAGTCAATCATCAGCACCCCTCCATACTATGCTTACAAGGCAGAGTGTAAAATCTGTTCCCCCACTCCACCCCTCCAGGACAGGATTGTCCCAGTAGGGGGCCTCTCAGTGGTGGCAGCAACTTGCTCATGAGGAAGAGGAATCCATCCAGGCAGTGGACACAGAGGTCCAGGCACACAAATAGGACTTCACATCTCAGAGGGGGAACCACAAATGACTTGATGTGCAAATTGAAAAACAAATAACCAAAAATGCCTTCTCTGTATAAGCATGGCCATTTCAGCTGAATATTATCTTTTTATATATACCTCACTTTGTAACTTCTTTGTAATAATCAGCAATATCCCTGGACATGAGCAACTGACATCCAATCACCTTCATTTCTGTCAGCAATGGGTCCTTCTGGGATTCTAACTGTATGAAGTGCAGAACACGAAAACAAATGACTGAGCATATAAACCATATAATTCAACTGATCAAAGTTTCCTTTTGAATTACGAATAATATTACCACTGTCAGCTGATAATATTAGCATATAAAGATCATGATCTCTCTTCAGCAAGGATAGAGGTAGATCATTTTCCATTGGACAGGCAAACAGGTCATCTCTCTCTCTTTTCTTTTATGTTTTATTTATTTCTAGGAGAGAGAGACAGTGTAAGCAGGGGAGGGTCAGAGAGAGAGGGAGTCACAGACTGAAACAGGCTCCAGGCTCTGAGCTGGCAGTTAGCAAAGAGCCCGACGCGGGGCTCGAACCCACGAACCGCGAGATCATGACCTAAGCAAAAGTTGGATGCTTAACCAACTAAGCCACCCAGGCGCCCCAGCCAGGTCATCTCTTAGTGGCTTGTTCATACATTCACTTGATGTAAATATGGCTGACAGCTGCCCCCGGGGGAATGAAAGAAAGCAGTGCCAGTCTTAAGAAGCCCATGACCACACAAGCTGCCCTCCTGACATCACATTTGGCTCATTACAACATATAAAAGAAGTCTTATTGCTCAGCAACAAGTAATACACCAGCATTGAAGGAGAAACAAATCAATACAGTGTTGGCTAGAACTCCTTCATAAGCAAGAGTAAAACAATAATTTACTTTGAAATTCTGATTGCAGAGCACTCTCCCCTGTGAGCTAACCTTTATGTCTACCACACCACTAAGCTGAACAAATATTTATCATGGATTTTTTTCACAAAATTACTATAGGGTGAGTACTAACTCGAATCGAAGGTTAAGTTGAAAACAAGTCATAGAAATGACAGACAAGGCACCTGTTAGGAAATACGGTCAATAATATTGTAATACACTTACACGGTGAGCGTTTCATAATGCATACAGAATTGTTAAATCATTGCATTGTGTTGTACACTTGAAACTAACTTAACATTAACATTACATGTCAACTATACTTGAGTTAAAAAAAAAAAATAAAAAAGACAGATAGATAGGTAGATGGACAGCATGTATCCTGTGTGGAAATGAGGCTCAGGACTTAGGTAAGCATTCTTTTGCACTGGGCAACAACTAAAACCAAAACCAATGTAATCTTGTACTTTACAAATGTCCTATAAAAAGGGATGGTAATCCCTTTTCCAAATATAACATTTTAAAAAGTTGAGCTTTATTAAAATTACCAGTTTAGCAGAAATGCATCTGCTTCTATATTAATAGTTTATATTTACTGAGTGTGGCTGGGCCCTGTGCTAAGTACTTTATGTTCATTAAATCTCTACCACATCCTTGAGAAAGGTAATGCTATAGTTTCCACTCTACAGTTGTGCAAACAGAATCTCAGAAAGCATAAATAACTAGTCTAAATCCATAAGGCTAGTTAGGGGCAAAGTTAGGATTCTACCTAACTCTAGGTCAGGGCTGCATAGCAGAACTGTGTGCGAGAGACACTCTGGACATGTGTTGTCCAATTCAGAGCTACCAGCTCCATGAGGCTTCTAGGCACTTGAAATATGGCTAATGTGACTAGGGAACAAGAGTGGCTAGTAGCTAAAACACCGGACTAGACAGAATAACTCTATAGAGCTGTGATCATCAGATAGACTGTAGACCAAACCAGGCCATCAGCCTGTTCAAGCATGACCATGACCTAAGAATGCGTTTTATGTCTTTAAAAGGCTTTAGAGAAGCAGCAGCAGCAGCAGCAGAGACAGCATATGGCCCACAAATCCTAACATATTTACTATCTGGTATTTTACAGGAAAAAGTCCATGGCCCCCTGCCCTACAGCTGTCCTCTTCACTACGAAAATCACTGCCCCTGGGAAAAGAGATTTCAAACCCAATCTCCTAGTTTAAATCTTAACAGTATGAGGATGACATTAAACATCATGCCGTGTGAGCATTTTTGTAGTTTCCATTACAGTATTGAAGAGATTCAAGCCTGAGCAAAGGCCAAAAAAAAAAAAAAAAAATGCTAAGATATGCCCTAATTAAGTTCTGTACAGTCTGTACAGTCAGCCACTAAAATAACACTTCACATATACAAACTGCCTTTGCATTCATTATCTCATGTTTTTTTTAAAACAACTCATGAGTGGGGACGCCCATTTCACAAAGGAGAAAACTGAGATACACTGGGGCTCAACACTGCATGGGAGAAGTGGCCACTCTAAGCCCTCAGGCTTACCTATAAACAAGATTTCTGTAGAAAAAAAACAGTACAAGTAAAGCATCTTCGACTCATCTTCGACTGAGTCAAGCAGAACAGCTAAGGCCACAAGTTTCCTCCCTCTGTAGGAGAAAGAGCGTCTATTATCTCACCAGGTAAGTGGATGCAGAGGGAGAGGTGGGGACTGGGCTTCTCCAGGGCTATGTCTAGTTCCTGGAATGGAACAGTCTCTGAAGGACAGAGTGGCTGTTTTGCAGGGAGTGGGGAGGGTAAAAATCAACAGGAGCACAACTCTCAAGAGTCAGGCCCTCTCAAAAGTCTGAGCAGCTTTGCCCTCTTACACCTGGCTGTCAGGCAAGCACACGCATTAAGAAGGACACCACTCTTTTGGCAATAACTAAGACACTTTGGAAACTCACTGTGCCCTTCTACATGGGCAGCAGGTCTCTCTGACATCCCATATGGCACTCCTGTGATTCCTGGGACCCGAGGCGCTTCTACGACTTACAGTGTGTAGCAAACTATGCTTTCTCTGTCCTAGGCCCACTGACAGTCCCCAGAGTTTCCTGTAGGGTACATATGAGCCTTTGGTTATTTTGATCCCTTTCTCATGCTCTACACAGCACTGTCCAATAAGACCCAATAGCTCCATGTGGCTATTTTGATTTAAGCCAATTAAAACTAAATTATTAAAAACCTAGTTCCTTGGTTGCATTCATGTATAACTCGAGCTCAAGAGCCATATGTGGTTAGGGGCTACCATGCTGGAGAGCATACAGAACATTTCCATCATCACTGAAAGCTACACCAGACTATACTTCAATCCAAACCATAATTTTCACACAAGTATCATTAGATGCACATACATGATAAGAGGCATCACACTTTTGTTCTAACTTCTGATTTGTAATACCCCTATGTCACACAACCACTACCAAATTACTTCCAGTAATTACTAACAGAAGTCCTTCACAGCACCATAAATTCAAATCACTCACTATTTTTGAATGCTTCCCTCCACACACTCCTCTTTGCCTATGGGACAATTACATTACTTATTAATGTGTTTGCCTGAACGTTTTACTTGGCAACTTAAACTTCCAAATCTCCTTTCACATCTGGCCTTTATTGGGTGCATGAAACTACTGAGATCGTATATTACCATGTAAGTCAGTAAAGGCTTAGAAACGTGTGTGTATACTTATCTCCCATCTGATTAGTTCTTGGCTGCCTTTGTCTACAACCTTTCTTAACTTACTCATCCTCTTCATCTCTCGGGCCCACTTTGTGGGTCAGTATTACAGTATGTTATAAGTCTCCTCAATGAAAGCTTTAAGTAATTACTGTGGAAATAATCTCAGTGGGGAATCAGTTTGGGTTATTCCAAAAGTAGAGCCTGAGGACAGGACTTCATTGCAGGTGGGCGGGGGGGGTGGGGGGGGGAGGGCGGGGAGTTGATCCCGGGAAGCTGGAGCGAGGCTACAGTGACTTATGAACGGAGAAAAGCTAAGCACAGGTGTGCTGCGTGGGTGCTGGTGTACACGTAGGATCTCAAAGCCACCATGTGGAACACTTGTAGGAATCATCAGCCTGGGGTATCTGTCTATCCACCAGCTCCCAAACCCTAAGCTGAGGACTGTACTTTGAAGAAGCTCTTGGACAGGGGCCTAGTGAGTGCCTGCAGCACTGGAAGCAGAAGGTAAAAAAAGAAGGTGGGCCCTGGAAATAGAAGTGGATCGCAGCTTGCATGATGCTTTCCCCTGCAGCTGTGGCTGAAGCCAGGGCTGGGCTGAGATGTGATGAGGCAGCAGCCAAGGGCAGGCTCCTCTGAAAATGAGAACAATCATTATTTCCCCTACTGTTATATCAGCCAGTGACTTCCTTTGCTAAACTCTTCTTCATCCTTTGGGACTCAGCTGGAGCAGTTCCCTCCTTGAAGCTCTTGCAGCTCTGCCCACCCCCAACGGAGCCGGATGCGCTTTCTCAGTGCTCCCCTAGCACCCTGCTGCACTCACCACAGTCACTTGTAAAAGTGTGCACTTGCTCGCTCTCTCTCCACTAGACTCTGAACTCTCAGCAAAAAAATGGTATGTCCATCACCTCTAGGAATGCTGCTCCTCGCAGACTCCCAGGCATGCCAGCGCTCAGTACCTGTGCACGCAGGGAGTAGAAGGCAGGAAAGAAGGATTTGGGCATCCTCAGACATCAAATAGGAAGTGAGGATTCCAAATCTCTACCCATCTTCATGCTCGCCATCAATGATAAAGGGCCTGGGCCCAACCAAATTAAATAGGCATTTGTAGAACTTTGTATTTCATGTAACTGTTTAATCCAGCAACAGCCCTGGTCAGTTAAACTGTTATTTCATCAGACCTGAGACATCACTGATTAGAAAAGACTGCATTATTTGATGTGCCATTACAAAAGAAAAAAATAATGCCAAAATAAATGAAATATGAACTGATTGGTAAAACAAGTACTGACTTCAGAAATTAAAAAACGTGGGAGAAAGAAGCTTTTTCTTCCTGGAATTTTTGAAATGTGATATTTACTCATTTCCCATCTGATTCCAAAAAAGACCTAATTTGGCAAGCCTGAGAGACAGATATTATTATTTGCATTTTACTAATAAAAGATAAATATCAAAGATTCTAAGGAAGACCGTAGGTGTTCCCTTGCTATTCTTCCTCGTCCATTTTGTGAGGCCCACTCCTCACTCTGGCAAGACCTCTGCTCAGGACACCCTTAGATGAACCCACTCAAGCTGACAAGGAACTTATAAGGACAGCCTTCCAGGGAAATCCGTGGACACCTGTAGTTCTTACACTTGAAACAGAGGAGCAAGAAACCATCACTGAGAGATGCACCCCTAAGTGAAAACCTAAGCATCCCTGTCAGAGTATGTATCAATGCGTAAGTTCCACATTTCTAGGGGGAAAAGATTACATACACTGAAATAAGTGAGAAATGTAAAAGGAAGTTCCCGTGCACGGTAAAACCAAGTGGCCAAGAAGACTGTGATTCTGACAGACAGTGGAACTGGTGGTAGGAAACGACATCACAGTTTTGCTTTCTTTTGATGAGTCAAGTGAATGGATACAGACACTGGGCTACTGATGCCAAATGGCTAGTCACCTTCCTTACTCCCCAAACCTAAGAATAATGAACTTGGGGGGACCCAAGAAGAGGAATAAAGAAAAGAAGCTGTGGTAGAATTAATTACAGCTCGTACTTTGTGTCCAACTGACAGCTTGCAATATGCCCCATGCCTTTTCCCCTCCCTTCCTGAGGGCCTGAACCAGCTAATGAACAGGTGACAGAGGCTCAATGCTTTGTGATGTGCCAGCACTCCCCCTCCCCCACGTGGGCTCTCCTCCTCTCCCCAGCCTATTAGCAAGTAGGCCTGGCACAGTGTCCACGTTACCATGTGGTGTGCCTGGGCAGGAACACACGGAGGGCTCCCCTGGGCTCTGGAGGCAGGTGGTACCCATTCTAAACAGAGACGACAGAAAGATGCTTGTGCCAGAATATTTCTCTTTCCAGGGTGAAGAGCCGGGAATTGAAAGGGAGGTGTAAGACATGCAGAAAGGACTGACTGCCTTTTCCTGCTGCCAGTAAACACTGTGCTGCAGGCTAACTGCAAAGGGGCACTTTTTAAATGTTGCTTTCAGTTTTAATTTTCCAAAATGGATTCAACCAACAGACTAGCATGTGAGCACACACAACATCGTTTTTCATTTTTTCAAGTCCTCTATAGAGCCTACAGAAGCCTATTTTACAGAGAGAACCACTAAAACACTTCAAATTCACCATACAGTTAAACACGGGGGAGGGGGATAGG
Organism: Hyaena hyaena; assembly: GCF_003009895.1. Taxonomy (NCBI): domain Eukaryota; kingdom Metazoa; phylum Chordata; class Mammalia; order Carnivora; family Hyaenidae; genus Hyaena; species Hyaena hyaena. The sequence goes on along the minus strand of NW_024081222.1, from coordinate 621,844 downwards.
GTGGGGAACACATACATTTCAGTCAATAAAGAAGACACTTAGATGGTACCTCTGCTTTAAGTGACAATGGTGGCAGAGGTTTTAATTTTAGGGTGGGAGTGGAATGGCAGAGAGCCAGGAAGGAGATAGCAAAGGGCAGGGTCTTCTCTAGATTTTTAACATTTCCCAAGATGGGTTTTAAAACATTCATTTCTTGGGACACCTGGGTGGCTCAGTCAGTTAAGTGGCTGACTTCAACTCAAGTCATGATCTCGCCGCTCGTGGGTTCGAGCCCCGCATCAGACTCTGTGCTGACACCGCAGAGCCTGGAGCCTGCTTTGAATTCTGTGACTCTCTCTCTCTCTGTCCATCTTCTGCTCACACTCTGTCTCTCAAAAATAAATAAACTTTAAAAAATTAAAAAAAAAAGAAACATTCATTTCTCTGTTTCAAACAGTTTGCCAAAAGTTATACATCTCACGTGGCAATTAAGTATTTTCACGTAACACATGAAAATGGCCATATCGGTAATACTTGAAGCCTAGTGTGTCTCAGGTAGGAGGGGACTATTCAGTACAATAACCAGATGTGGTCTGCTCCACAGTAATACCTCCCTTGGACTGCCTCTGCTTCCATAACATCATCTACATTTTTCAGCTGCCTTATCATACATTAACTCATATTGGATTTGTGACAAATTATCTCCTCCACTTCTCCCCACCCTGGAGTTGTGTAATTAATTTCTTAAACCTAATTTAAAGACTTTATATTTATCTTTACTATTTTTTTTACCCTGTTATTTCTGGCACATCATTTTAGATTATCAAGATTTGCTTGACTCAAGATCAAGTCACTAATCATATTAGCTGTCCCTCCCAGCCTTGTGTCAGCTGCCAATTTGATAAATGTGTCTTCATCACAGTCATTGATAAAAATTATGAGCAAGACAAGTCTGAGGGCAGAGCTCTGCAGGGCTCCACTATAAATATTCCTGCAGGTTAATATTAAACTGATAATCCACACTCTGGAAAGGTCTGTCCAAATAAATACAAATGCGCTATTCTTCCACCCAGCCCACATTTCTCCATGTTACATACAGGGTCTCTGGGGATATTTTCTGAAATGCCTCATGAATATCCAGATACACAAAATACTATGTGGTCTCTATCTGCTCTCAGATAAATTTAGGTACTGAGCCTAATGGAAAGGGAGGTGGGAGAGAGGGGACAGAGGATTTTTCAGGCAAGTCTTGGCGGCACTCTGTCAACCTCATCACAATTGCCCAGGCACCTCTCCAGTCCCAAGGAGGTAGTTAATGACCATACTTTCTTTTTACCTAGAACTTCATCTTCCACATCAGGGAATGCTAATCTGATAGCTTATGTGTTGCATTTACCAGAGTTTTGCATAGTGGTGGATTAAAAACTTGAGATTTCATCATCAGGAAAAAGACAAATTAAGGGCAAAACCTGAAAGTACTTAAAAATAAATCTACCTCCAACAGTGAAAGCCTCAAATACAAGCCCTTGGCCAATGTCTTTTTCCCCATGTGCCTGAGCCTCTCTACTGGAAGGGGCACTGAACTGGGTCTCAGAAGACTTAGTCATAGAGCTGCCAGCATATGCTCTGTCCCCTGGTTATGTCGTTTGTCCTCCAGTATTTCAATCACTTTATCTGTAAAGAGAGGGAGCTGTGCTAGAAGTCTCCCAGCTACTGGCCCTCTTTAACCCTGCACAAACCTTCACTTGCTCTTGTGCACCCTAGTCCCTTTCTCAGGTTGGGGAGCTGGGTCTAATCTGCTAGAGACAAGAAAACACAACATCGTATGTGTGTGTATGTGTGCGTGTATGTGGCATGTGCACACGTGGATATGTACAAGTGCATGCATGCACATATGTACCTCGTGTCAGTGTCTGCTTGCTTACTACAGTGGGGAGGTAGAAGAGCCACAGACACAGATTTGAGAGGACAGACCACTGGCTCCCATTTCCTTCCTCCTATTCCTCAGGAGCAGAGGGTTGCACCAGGATGCTGTGCATCAAGATGCCTAGCTGATGTCTGCCTGAGACTGGTAAACTCAGGTGTGGCTGGGTAGGTTTTGGCCTAACTGCTTTCAAGTTACTACTAGTTAACCTTTGAAATTAAGTTGTAAGGTGGTTCATACTGTTAGTTCAAGTCAGAATTTTTTTTTAACTATTCTGGAATTTTATTATGTATACAATACCACCTAAACTGGGTCATTGCACAGGGCTTTGGAAATTGTTTTATTATGCAGAGATCTGAGCTGTAACAGCATTTGTTCCAAGATGCTATAGCTTTTATAGATACATTATGCAAAAGTAGAGATTAGGAATCAGAAAGAGAAATAAAATTTAAAAGATAAACAACTGCATATTAGAAATGGTTTTATGCTGCTAGGAGACAAATCTAGATGAACATGTGGAGACCTTCCCATTCCTGGGTTTTTGAGAAGAGACTGCCCAGTGGCACCAGAGGAAAGAATAACTCAATCCCTGGTTCAGACTCCTAAAACATATTCCACACCATGGTGCCTCTCTGATGGTGGTACCCACTGGAACAGAAGATGATCTATTTTCAACGGAATGAGTAGAATACAGCTATTGCCAACAAGAAAAAACAGACAAATCTAACACATTTTGTAGGCAACATGCTAACTACCGTCCCCATGTTGGACTACAATCGGGACCTCTCAACAAAGGAATCAAAAGTGAAAATATCTGCATACAAGAGCCAAACATAAGCCCAGACTTAACATGGGTAAGAGGCATCTCCAAGTACGTGCAGGAAATGTAGAATCACAGGTTAAATACACTGGAGTTTTTAAAAGTCACCATTTTACTATATGACACATAATGTTAAGTGCTTTTATATATTAAAATAAATAAGAATATTATGATGGTATCAATAATTTTGGTTGTACCAATATTTTATTGTCAAGAAAAGACAGGAGGCTTAGGCTTCTAAAAATACTTGGACAAGCATTGGGACTCTATCTTACTCACCCATGAGACTAAGCACCCTCTCCTCCACTGAGAATGGGCACAATTCTGGGAAGCAATGCCACATGGCCACCAAGAGTAAATGACCAAACTGCAATCAGCTGGCCATTCACAGTTGCTAACAGTAGGTCATGAGACAGCCCAAAGCAGCACCAACTTAAGGAGAAGGTGGGAAAAGCTACCCTACACGAAGGAATGTGCCTGCCACCAAAAACAACCGTTTTCTTAGTGACATGGTTGTTTTCCATCTGCCGGTAGGGGTCTCTCAGTCAACTTGAGAGAAGTATGGAGGCTTGAACACTTTTATCCAGTGACGGCTTCTGGGTGTTCATTCTTCCTACTTGGCATTAGTAATACAGACAGATTAACAGATGAGCAGCCCCAGCCAGGGGCTAGGAAACAGAAAGCTCAAGCTGTACTCATGCTTCAGCTACTCATTACTAGGACATTTAACCACGCTATCCCTAGGCTTCTTCCCTCAGAAATTGGGAATGATATCCCCTGGCTCTTCCCAATACAGACTGAGATCAGAGAGTAAGAAAATAATCTGTAAAAGCAGCATACACGTGAAAGCTGTTATCATCAGCTAGAAAATTATTTCTATCTCTCACATTCTAGAATTTTAACAATAGGAAAAAGCTACCAATGGACAGACATGTTAAATACTGTCTAATTACAGAACAGGCTAATGAAATTATCTGAAGCCTCTGTTGCTACCACAATAATCTGTGTTCTTGCAATTAAGATTCCACACATTTTTTTCATGCTCTCTTTTTTCGCTTCCATATTTAATGTGGTATAATTGACAAACAAAAAGTTATATATTTAAGGTGTATAATATGATGTTTGATACATGTATACATTGTGAAATGATCACCACAATGCAGCTAATTAACATATCCATCATCTCACATAGTTACCATTTTCTTTGTGTGTGTGTGTGTATATGTGTGTGCACGCATGTGTGTGTATAGTGAGAACACTTAAGATTTACCCTCCCAGCAAACTTCAGGTATACAATATATACTGTTAACTACAGTTACCATGCTAAATATTAGATCCCCTGAAATTATTCGTCTTGTATCATTGAAACTTTGTACTCCTTGACTAACATCTCCCCATTTTCCTTTCCCCTCATTCTCTGGCAACCACTGTTCTATTCTCCATTTCTATGAATCTATTTTAAATTCTAAATATAAGTGAAAACAGGCAGTATTTGTCTTTCCGTGTCTGGCTTATTGCACTTAGCACGTTGCCCCAAATGTCAGGATTTCTTTTTTTATAAAGCCTGCATACTATTCCATTGTACTTATACATATCACATTTTATCAATTCATTGACCACTGGACACTTAGGTTGTTTCCATATTTTGGCTGTTGAGAATAATGCTACAACGAACATGGGAATACTGATTTAATTTCCTTCTCATACACCCTGAAGTGGAAATGCTGGATCCCATGATAGTTTTTAATTTTTTGAGGAACCTCTATACTGTTTTCCATAGTGACTGCACCAATTTACATTCCCACCAATAGTGCACAAAAGTTCCCTTTTCTCACATTGTCACCAACAGTTACCTTCTCTTTTTTTCTTTAATAATAGCCATTCTAATAAGAATGAGGTGAGATATCACTGTGGTTTTCATTTGCATTCCCCTCACGATTAGTAATGTTCAATACCCTTCTGCACACTTGTTGACCACTGTGTCTTCTTTTGAGAAATGTCTGTTCATGTCCTTCGGCCATTTTTTAATCCATTGTTTTTGTTTTGCTATTGAGTTATATGTGTTGCTTATATACTTTGGATACTTATCCTTTATCTGAAATGTGGTTTGCAAGTATTTTCTCCCTTTCCATAGGTTGCCTTTTCATTTTTTCATTTCCTTTGCTATGCAGAAACCTTTTACTTTGATGTAGCTCCAATTGTCTATTTTTGCTTTTGATGCATGTGCTTTTGGTGTCATATTAAAAAAAAAAAAATCATTCCTCAGAACAATGTCAAAGAGCTTTTCCTCTGTGTTTTCTTCTAATAGTGTTACCATTTCAGGTCTTATGTTTAACTCTTTAATCCTGGGTTGATTGTATTTGGTGTGAGATAAAGGTCCAATTTCATTCTTTTGCATGTAGATATCCACTTTTCTTAACAACCATTTATTAAAGAGACTATCCTTTCCACACTGTGTGTCCTTGACACCCTTGATAAAGATCAGTCAACTGCAGATATGTGGTTTTATTTCTGGATTCTCTATTCTGTTCCTTTGGTCTTGTTTGATTGTTTTTATGTTAATAGCATATTGTTTTAATTACTGTAGCTTTGTTTTATGCCAATATTATACTGTTTTAATTACTGTAGCTTTATAATAAAGTTTGAAATCAAGAAGTGTAATGCCTCCAGCTTTTTTCTTCTTGCTCAAAACTGCTATAACCATTTAGAGTCTTTGTGATTCATTTGAATTTCAGGACCTTTTTTTTCTTATTTCTGTAAAGAAAGCCATTGGATTTTGATAGGAATTGCATTGAATCTGTGGTTTATTTTGGGTACTATGGGCATTTTAATAATATTAATTATTTCAATTATAAGCAAAGAATGTCTATTCATTTATCTGTATCTTCCTTAGTTTCATTCACCTTTTTTTTTCCCTTATAACTTTCAGTATATAAGTCTTTCACATCTTTGGTTAAGATCATTCCTAAGTGCTATGTTAGTGTTAACCTAGGTAAAAGCACTCTTTAGGGTTTTCTAAATATATGATCATGTCATGTCTGCAAAACAGAGATAATTTTACTTCTTCCCTTACAAATTGGATGCCTTTTATTTCTTTTTCTTGTTGGACTGCTCTAACAATCAGTACTAGGTTGAATAAAAGTGGCAAGAGTGGGCATCCTTGCATTATACTGTTATCTTAGAGGCAAAGCTTTCAGTTTTTCCCCATTGATTATGTTAGCTGCGGCCTCTAAGACAGCACATGAGTGCCTTCATGTGCCAGGCTAACACTGACATAGCACTTTATGTAGGCCAGGCACTGTCTAATATATGAATTAATTCACTTAAACCTCAAGATATTAAATTTTGCATCTGTGTATAAATATTTATGTAAATTGTATAAATATGTAACCTACATGTGTAATTTATACAAAATATATATAATATACATGTAATATATAATACACACACATAACTTAATTTACAACATAGTTAGTAAGGCTTAGAGAGGTTAATCACTTTGTCCAAGGTCACCCAACTAGTATGGCAGGATTCAACCTCAAGCAATCTGAATCTAGAACGCATATTCCCAGCAATTGCTGTTATGTGTCCTGCAGTGAGACTTGTTCTCCTGAGTCAAAGAAACAAATAAAGGGGTTTTCAGGAATGGGGAAGTAGTAAAAAGAAAATAAGAGCAATGGGATAGAGAATATCTGAAGAGGTCTGCTTATGGGTTGAGACTCTGCTCAGAAAACAATTCCTGTGCATCTCAGACCACCAAGCTAATCTTAGGACTAGTTCTGCTCGGCCCTGTTAGAAACAAGCATAGTCAAGGCTTTCATTTGTTTTTATTTTTATGTTAGTCTCAATTAAAGAATTATGTGTAGAGTATTGTGACAGGCACACAAATAACGGGGTTGGACATATAAAGTTCAGTTGGATATGGGTCCTGTTTTCCAGACATACATTTTAACTAGGAAAGAGAAGAATCAATTGCCAAGTCTAATTATCTTTAGAACCAAAGTCGGGGATATTTTCTTCTGATTATAAAAAAGTCTATCTCCATTTCTGATTTTGAACTACCAGCTAGAGAGAGCTTCATGATGATACCTAACTGGCACTTAGTATTCTTTTTTTTTTTTTTTATTAAAAAAATTTTTTTTAATGTTTTTATTTATTTATAGGAGAGAGAGAGAGAGAGACAGCATGAGCAGGGGAGGGTCAGAGAGAGAGGGAGTCACAGACTGAAACAGGCTCCAAGTCTGTCATATCCTCTGGTCTGGCACTACCTCCACTACACCACCACAACTTAGGGGTGGAATTCATTGCTTCTTTTATGGAACTTCTCTACAAAAGCAACAGCGAAAGATTTCCACCAGCTGTGTCTAACCCTTCTCCACGGTATTTCATACAAGGCCACATTAATTCATTCCCTCCCACACTTCATTCATTCGGCCAATAAATATTTACTAATCACCCATCAACACACCTTACTGTGTTCTAGGAATTACGGAGTCAATAGTCACAAGACAGATAAGTACATGCCCAAATAGAGCTTAAATTTTGGTAAAGAAGACAGATAACAAATATGTAAATAAATAAACAGAAAAATTCTGAGTGATAAATGCCATGAAGAAAACAAAGCTGCGTGATATAAAAGAAAGCATATCATTTAGAATGTCTTTGACTCAGGTAACAGAAAACCCAACTCAGGGGGCCTTGAAAAAGGGATAGCATCTCAGGAAACAAATCTAGAGTAGAGAGGGTTCTGGGCATGTTCCATCAGGATTTTGGCTCTTGATAGTTCTGGCGCCACCTTCCTCTGGGTATTGGTTTTATTCTTAGGCAGCAGACCTCTATATATCAGCATTGGATATTCAACTTCCCAGGGGATGAAGGGAAGACCTCCTCTTCCGTGACACTTTCTTGGCAGAGGGAACAGTTTTCCCAGAAGCCCCTTATAGCTCATTCATCCAGCTCTGAGTCAGGTGCCCAAGACTAAACCAATCACTGATAAGAAGAGAATTACAATGAAGATTAGACCAATCAGGATCTATCCTTGGAGAATGAATAGAAGTACCTTCCCAGACAGGTCAAAATGGCTATGTGAATAAAAGAGGAGAAAATAAAATCAGGGGAGCAATTTGTCAGTGTCCACTGTGGCAAGCCACTTGGTGTTAGGCTGTACAGATGGGAACTACAGGTTGGGTAACAGGCAAATAGTGAAAGAGGGGTTCTCCAGGCTGCAATCTGAATGATGAGAAAGAAGTAGCCACAGAAAGCCTGTGGGAAAGAGTTCCAGATGACAAATCAATAGAGCAGAGACTCAGACAAAAGCAAGGTCAGCCTGTTCAGAAAACAGAAAACTGTGTGACCACAACAGAGTGAGGCAACGAGACAGTGGCTGGTGAAGCCAGAGCGATGGGCAGGGCCTAGACACGCAGGGCCTCAAGGCCTTGGATGGGAGGTGCCATTCTACCTGCAGGATGCTTTTAGAACACAGTCGGGAGAATGACCTTGTCTGAAACGCACATACTTCATGAAATGTCCTGTCTTCCTCTTTGACTATGACTCAATTCACCGACTAGAAAATATGAAGCACAAACTCCCTGGCTGAGCATTTACAGTCTTCTATAATCTGGCTGCAACATTTTCTACATCAAATACTCTGTTCCCTTATTATATCCTAAGTACTGCGACATACACACACATTCTTGCACATACCTAGAGTATACTTCTCTTCAAGCCTACACATCCAGTTCCACACTTTTAAGAAACTTCTCAAGAAATCTAGTCTTTTGACCGCTGGCTATGACTGTACTGGGAACCTCTTGGAAAACCAAGTCAAATGCTGCAAAACCTCCCAACACTCTGGGAAAAGGCTTTCCCATCTTCAAACAATCCTATCTCTTCCTCTAGCTTTCCTCTTGTGGGCAATTGCCAACTTTTACCTTGCATATGGCTCTTTCCGTATATATCTTATCTTTACAACACTATCAGCATAAATGTGTTTTCCAGTCTCCCCATCTTCTACCATCATCTCTACTTCAAGCACCCAGAATGCCTGGAATTGACTGGAACATGTCATTTGTTTGGTAAATAATGAATATATGAATTGGTAAATAAATAAACAAATGAACAAACAGTGCTGGCTGGTCCTGATCACTGAAGCTCCAGTGGAAATAAACACAGGGAGACAGTGGCATGTGCCACTAGAGAATACAGAAGTGAGCTGCTGGTTCAAGAAGTATGTAGTTACCTTGGTTTGGGAGGTATGAAGGCTATTTCATGAATGAAGTGTTTTCCTACCTTCATGTCACTTCCTGGCAGAACCGAAGGGCCAGGTTCTGGGAGGCTGACATACATAGCACAATCCACAGCTGGGCTGAGTTCCTTGGTTGGTGCTCTAATATGTGGTGATATTAGCGATTAGGGATGGGAGTTTCTAGGGCTATCTAGCAGGGCAGGATCTGTGCTGTGTCACCAACGCAGTAAGATGTTTGGTTGTGCTAATTATCTGCTTTTACTACTATGCTGGAAGACACTGCTGCCCACATCACAGATCTTCTATCTTTATATGCCTACACAGATTAGGCGAAAATGCAGGTAACAAAGATAATTTATACTTCAATGTACATATTAAAAAAACTGAGCCTTCTACCAAATTCACTTTAAACAAGAGCAACAGAAACAAAAGATAAACAAGAGCAATGGAATAAACCAACGAAAACTGAAAAAAGAAAAACCATGTATTTATATGTAACTCAGTGTTTTCTACAGCTTTCCATGCCCTTTCATGAATTAGGAGTTGGGTATTCTTTACTCACACATGCTTACCAGGCTCATGAGTTACAAAGCACAAGGCTCTGCTTATACTGGCTTGTCTCACCACTTCTTTAGCATTACTTAAATGCAAGATTTTGTATAAAAATATGAATAACTTCAAAAATAACATGCAACATGTATTCAAAATAAGAATATTATATTATTACTTTATTACATACTCCCTATATAGGAACATATGCATGGACCACAAATACCCTTTTATGCTATGAATATTTATTTGCAGACAGTTCATCCAAATACTAACACTTTTTTCTCACACACAAAATTTTATGTGAAATATACTGTATTTGTGCTCCTCTTATTTAACAAAGTTGTGTGCATGTGTGGATGCGTGTGCATTTTCTTATTTCTTCTACCCAAATAAACAAGCAGATTGACATCACAAGGCTTCTTTTTTGCTTAGGCAGAATATTGAGTAAACAAATATTTATTCTGGGTTACTCAGCTGTGATACATAAGGGGATTCATGACATGCTATGTCTGGTGCCTGCTTAGCTTTTACGAGATAATTGCACCTTGGATCACCTAGAACATCACATTAAATGGAGAGACCTGATTTTAAAATTTAAAAAACATGGAATGGTCAGAATTTAATCAGTCATGCCTCCATAAATTAAGGGAGATATAAATAAATGGGCAATAGAAAGGTGCAATAAAACCAGGATTAATCAAACTGTGATTAATTCAGGATCAGATTAAAACCAATAGTGCCAGCTGTATCAGATCCATTCTGCAGCCTTATTCTCTCCTGCTCCTTTTTGTTACCCCTTATTTCCTCCTCCTCATTCCCCTTTGCTCTCACCCCTGGGGCACCCTCCTCGGTGGATAAACCTGCAGGAGAGTTAATTGTCACATACATGGATTTAATCACATTGTCCATCACATTTGGGGGCCCTGCCTTTAGCGATCCGTGACTAATTGTTGTGGTAATTTTTCAATCATTAACAGCAGCGCATATGCTGCAGACAAATCCCAAGGTGCCCACTAAACCCCAGTGACAAGCAGCACACAGGCTCCAGAAGGGCCAGCACACGCCTGGCCCCAGCCCCCACCAATCCTATTAGTCATGCACCATCATTAATATACATCTCTTCCAAGGCTATGCCAGGCTGTGATGAGGCCAGAGGGGCCTGAGCATGCTTTATAACATAGCCTTGCTTTCAATCTATTCTTTGAAAAAGGAAAAGGAAGAGGAGAGGAAAGGAAATTAAAACTCCATGTGGGACAAGTAGCTGAGGGCCTGTTCTAAATTCTGCTTGCTTCTCATTCATTTTCAGGCAGGCTCCTGAGCTGTGGCAAGTGCCCTTTCTTTGAGTTTCAGCAGTATTAGTGATCTCCATGGCAACCACTGGTGCTCATCTGCTGCACCACACTGCAGCTTCCCTGGGCTCAATTCTCAAGTCGCCCTGGTGTCAGACAGGGCACGCCATGCGCGCTGGTGGGATGAGACCTTGCCTTGGGGAATCCTCCAGCTGATTGAAGCCCTGCTCTAATCACCACATAATATGAGCGAACAAGATCACACAGAATACGATCTGCCTGCACAGATTCCAGGAATGCTATTTATTTTTCATTTTCCATGTTTTGAGGGTCTTTGTTGGGTAAAAGCAAAGAGCCACCAGAATAACTATCTTACAAAAATGATTAATATTGAAGTCCCTAGTGGTATAGTGTTGTCGGTAACTGATTTATTTAATGCATGCATCTCATATATCTTGCATTAAAGGAAATACTCAAGAGAAAATTCAAACTCCTGGGTTTTCCCTTTGGCTCTTCCTACATGAAGGAACATTTGGGATACTCGTCACAGTAGGGAAAAGCAAGAGAATGATTCCTGGATTATTAGTGAAATTTTGACTCTTCCTATAGAATCTTGGGAAGTTCCCTCTTATACTCAGTTTTCCCAAGATTAAAATAAGATCTACTTATTTAAGGCACTTAGCACTGGATCACTGAACAAGGTCTCGGCAAGACTTAATTAATATGTGCAATTCATTTTTAGCTCCTCAGATGAAAGATGTTTGGTGCAGGCTCCATTATTATGAAATGAGGGGCCGAGCGCCCTCTACTGCTGCTTCGAGGTCAATCTCTTAGCACCTGAAATCCTGTCTTTGGGGTTCACTTATTGTTAACAAGTATTCTTACACTTTGGCTTAGAAGGGATTTACTGATAAGAAAGAGCAGGAAGAAAAGTGCAAGGGAGGAAGAAGAGAAAACAACAGGCTGGCTGCTATAAATGGAAGAGAGTTACACACTCAAAGGGATCTAAGCTTATTTACAGCAGAGTGAGAAAGGTCTTGGAAAATTTACCATGTGCAACTTTGCTTCATTAGCAAACATTAAAAGGAAAAACAAAGGGACATTTACTTTCTGCTCACATTCTTCTAGGACAAGGTGGATGAGGGGAAGCAGGCTATCAATGGGATCTTAATTAACTGTTCTGTTTTTAGATGAGTCAGGTGAAAAAGAAAGCCTCATTTTTCTTAGAATTTTTAACCTTCATGGTACTAGTTCCCAACTTCACTTCTGAGGTTAATTTGAGCAAACTCAGACCCATACTCCATAACACTGCATAGAACAAGTCGACTCTTGAGCCTAGGTTTACTTATTAGTTATCATAATAGACTAAAATTTATATAGATGAAAAAGGAAAACAATTTTATCCTTTTCTCCATTATGTAAATAAACCCTAAAAAACATTTAAACAACTATAAATACAAGTTCAGTTGACAGCTGAAACTGGACAACATTTGGAAGAAATTCTGCTTCTTTATTCAAAGTTAACTTCTTCTGGAAAGGTGTTGGTAATAATAATTAGTAATATGTTAAAATCTAATGTTCATTGAATTGTTTTTCTTCATCGGAAGCTGTCCTAAGTGCTCTCCCTGCAACATTCTTTAATTTTTAGAACTTCTCAAGGTCAGCACCAACACTATTCTCATTTTTGAGTTGAGGAGAATGAGGTACAGTGAATAAGTACTTTGTGTAAGTACATACAAACACCAAGTCACAATACCAGAATTCAAATCCAAGCCACAGGAATCCTAACCACCACCCCCCCCCCCCATATTAACCCTTAGGCCACAGTGAGGAACACTGAGTAGAAATAAATTCTGAGAAGACTGGACTCAAAAAAGCTGTTGATCATGGAATTTAGGTCCTTTAAAGAAAAATCAAAATTATGAAAGCTCTGTTTATCTTAAATATTTCCATCTCCAAACCCAAGCCTCATCTTTTTTAGAAGCAAAAACCATGTTTTTCTATCACCTTTAATTTTTTAATGGCACATCACCAGTTTACCCTGAAACTGAGTCAGTATCACTGACAGAAACCCAGGTCTGGTAAGGCACATCAGGGCCAGCGTCCAGATCACTCTACAGCCCAAATTTCAGAGCCGGCAGATGGTCTGGGAGCTGCTACGGCAGCAATTAACAGTGAGCTGCTGAGCGAGGACAAGGGGTTTTCTCAGCCCTGAGCAGCTGTCTAGGAAGGACAAGAAAGTATCCAGCATCAGGAATACCTACTCATCACCCCACCCCCCGCCTGAGTCTCTTCATCTGATGCCAGGAGGGACACAGAGCAGAGTAGGAGCCTGAAGTGTGTGTGAGGCTCAGGGACCTAGGGAGGAGAGGTCAGGCAGGGAAGTCGGTACCGACAGAGTGGGCTCCAATGGAACACAGCTCTACACATGAAGGAGCCTCAGTGGGTCAGTGGGTGCTGATGACCCAGGTGGGAAAGCAAAACAGCTGCTGGGTGGGCAGCTAACCCCGAGGCCACCACTGAGTGGCCCCCAAGAATGGTTAGAGTGGGAGGAGTAAGGGCTAAAGAGAGGGTTCTGTCAAGACATTTGTGTAAAGGGCTCACACAGCTCTCTTTTCAAGGACATGAATCCCATCAGATCTGAAACGACCAAAGTCCAGCAAAATGAGACTGTCAGAAAGACATAATTTCAAATTTTTCCTGTCCTACGATAGCTGGAAGAGGGGATTATAGGATGCCAAGCCAAAGGCACATCTACATCGGTATCTACAGAGACAAATTCCAGATACTTCAGGCATTCTGAACCAGGGATGGGCCACACAACCTCATCTCCCACATGGTACCCTAGAAAGACAAACGGTGTTCTCTTTTCTTCCCTATCTCACTATTACTTTCCAAGCCATTTGTGTAAGAACAGAAACGGCCTGCAGCGTCCCAGACTTAAAGTGCTGCTTTGAAGTATGAATAATTTGCTAATTGTTAAGAAGTGGACCAATTTACAGATTATGATCTATTCCACAGACATGGGAAAAAGAGCAAAGATCAAAATCTAGTCCTCAAAGTAAGGCCATTCTACTTCGTGAATGAAATGGCCCCGTTTGACACAGATTTAAAGATTTCTGGTCAAACTAGATTTTAGAAAATGAGTTTCTTTCTATAAGGTTATGGATTATCATTAAATAGTTCTCTCTTTAGATACAAAATGCTTGATGGGGCGCCTGGGTGGCTCAGTCGGTTGGTTGAGTGTCCCACTTTGGCTCAGGTCATGACTTGATGGTTTGTGAGTTTGAGCCCCACATTGGACTCGCTGCTGTCATCACAGAGCTTGCTTCAGATCCTCTGTCCCGCCTCTCTCTCTCTCTCTGCCCCTCCCCTGCTCAAGCACGTGCTCTCTCTCTCAAAAATAAACATTAAAAAATAACAAATAAATAAATAAATAAGCTTGATCACCATACGAAAGGAAGTTAGTTATTACAGTAAGATACAAAATTCCTTCGCCATCACACAAATTCTCCTTTCATTATATAGCTAAAAATTTCTTGTTTCTATTACCAGCCAGGGGGAGGGGGAGAGATCTAACTGGCATGCTCTAAAATATTAATCTAACTTTGAAAACAGATGTACAATCTTTCAGTGTTTAAGAATATTATTTTTCAATGCATTGCAGGATGAGAAATACTACTTAGTAAATCACTGGCTTTGATGTTGCTGACACTGAGGGTTACAGCTCTTAAAAGAGTTTAATTTGATACATAAAACACATGACCAGAAATGTTGCGCTGAGAACATAACAGACTTTCTGCGAAGGATGGATGTGATGCTCCCTCAGGTCCCTTTCAGCCTTAATATTTGGTGATTGTAGGTTTTACTACTGTCTTCAGTCTCTCAATTAAGAAAATGGGTGAAAAACATTGTGCCAGTATATATTCTGTTTAATGGAAGCCTGAAGTAAATCATAATATAAAGAAAACAAATGTTTTGAAACATGGCTTGTTATTCCCTTCTGAGAACTTTCTTAAGGCAATGAACACTAATAACCATCAAAATGCAGATCTAACATCATAGAACTATAAAACATAAGGGCATAAAGAATCTTAGAAATAATCTTTTAGTGCAACCCCATTTATTTCACTGATTAGGAAACTGAGAAGTCTGGAAAAGTGTACTACTACTACTACTACTACTACTACTATCATTTTCAAACTAACATGTATCAAAAGGGAATTATGTGCCCAAAACTACTCTAAGTGTTTTCTACATATAATCTGCTTTTAGTCTTGAATCCTAAGAGATACACGTTAGTATTACCATGCCGAGCTTACCATATAAGGAAACTGGGGCACAGAGAAGCTATCTCAGGGGTCTAGGTTTATCCAGATGGCCAGGGCATAGCAAGATGAGGACAGAGCAGTTTGACTCCACAGCCCTACTCTTTCCCCACGAAACCATGAAAAGCCAGAACTTCTCAAATAAACTGTACTTACAATTACATTCACAGAATTAACTCAGCTAAGACAAACTGTATATTTCAGGATGCCCATATTTTTAGAACCTTCCCTGTGCCAGGTGCTAGAGGTACCTAGAGAATTAGGACACAGCCCTCTGAATGAGGAGCTGAGTGAAACCCACCCAAGAATGGGAGTCTGGAGAAAGATGCACACGAAGGAAAGATGCAACAAGTACCGATGCTAAGTCCATACTGAGCAGCAGACTCTAAAAACCAGACACAACCTTGAAAACAGAACTGCCCATGACCATTTAGGCCTCAAAAGCCACCACGGTTATCAAGTGACTCACCGATGGCAATCTGATGATCTGCGCTTACTAGCAGGCAGGAAGGCAGAGAGGTGAAAGTAAACATCTACTTGAGGATAGCTACTATCTTAGATATGATGAAGTTGCTTTTTTCCTTCTGGTATTGTCTCTCATTCAAAAAGTCCTGAACACCAAGTGAAGATTCACAGCCTGCAAACTAAAAGTAGATGCAAACCTCAGTCTCCTCATCCTAAATTGAGAAAACTTGGCCATGAGGTGATTATGAGGTGGTTAAGTGATTTGCTAGGTACCTGCAGAGGGGAGAGGGGAAAACTACTAGAAAAAAAATTAGGTTGTTCAACTACAGCATGTAGCATGTGGAGTGACAAACTAAGACTGTCAATACCAGAAACCTATGTTTTGATGACCTGTTGAAGGAGTGGATCTAGCAAAGAAGACTGAGAAAACAGATCACTGAGGAATATTTTATTACCATCTCAGATTTACTGTATCTTCAACATCTAAAAAGCCCTCATGGATAAATGTTATTAGCTCACAAGCAGGTAGGGGTGATTTCAAGGACTCTCAGGTATTATAATGAGAAACTACTTCAGTAATGATCATAAAGAACTTCTCAGAAATGGAATGGCTCCTAAACTAGGGCTTCTAAAGCTTCAAAAGTAATTCTTCAATGGCAGTAAAATTTTTTATGTAAATCTTAAAGTATCCATTTAAGGACTGGTTAATAATAGGTAACCACTTGGGAAAAAATATTAAATTTATAGTCAAAAAAACTTGAGCCACACACAGAAACATCCCATTTAATTTAAACAAACTAAATATTAGAAACATATGTCTTAGCAACTAATGAATTAGGGAGTGACTAACTTATAAAAGTATTCCTTACTAGTATCCTGTTTTCCTTTTATAAAATGTTAATTTGTATTCAACTTTTCCAAGATACATCTTTTGCACGACCTGAGAAACCTTTGCCTTCTGATCATTCCTGCCAAGAAGGTTCCAGACCACGTCATTAGGGAGAGAAGCCACTGCAGCGCATGGCTGAGGTGTCATGTCCTCATGGGCAGCAGGGAACCCAGACAAGAGCTGAGAGGAGCCATTCCTGAGCCCCATGCTTCTCAGAAGGTGGCTAACAACTCCCAGCACCAGAATCACCAGGGGCAGTACTTCAGAATGCAGTCCTGGATACTCACACATGGCCTGCATTGGAATCTCAGGGGACCTGCATTTGTATCCGACTCTCAGATTTGAGAAGCGTTGCGCTAACAGCTGAGTTGTTTTGCCAGCAATCCTGGGAAAGAGCTCTCCTTCGATGGGTATGTGTCATTGGGGCCAATATGAAGCTAACGTCCTCTGGGTTGATCTGAAACTGAAATAAAACCTCTGCAATGGAATTTAACAAACCACTTTTCTTCCACCAAACATTTGTTGATTACGTTTTCAGAGTTAAGCCTGCAGGTACAAAGTTGACTAATAAGACAGCTTTTGCCTTTAAGGAGCTCAAAACCTAGTGGGGGAAACAAAAGAAACTCAGAAAGCAGGGAAGTATGGCAATGGCATCGGAGAGATATACACAGACATCTGAGAAATACAAAGAAAGGCTCCATCTTGGCCAGGGTGGAGACAGAATTGGAAATGAAGGGAGAGTCACAGACTCTGTGAGACTTTGCAAATGAGTTAAATAAGGGACTGACATTAAATCTCTAAGGATGAGCCAAAATTAAAGGGAGAAAGTGGGAGAGGGAAAGGGGACTAATGGCAGAAGGAATGGTACGTGTAAAGTTATAGAGGAAAACAGAGAAGCAGCATTCAGGGAACCACACATTACCCATTATCTTTGAAAGGAATGAACTATATAGGAGTTGTACATAAAAAATGAGCCTTCTCTGGGGCATCTGGGTGGCTCAGTCAGTTAGGCGTCTGACTCTTGATTTTGGCTCAGGTCATGATCTCAAAGTTCGTGAGTTTAAGCCCCATGTCAGGTCCTGTGCTATCATAAAGACTGCTTGGGATTCTCTCTCTCCCTTTCTCTGACTCTCCCTGCTTGCTCTCTCTTGTTCTCTCTCAAAAATAAATTTAAAAAAAATATTTTTTTATAAAGAATATGGAAGAGGTCTTTATGACATTTAAGGTAAAATTGGAAAAGTAAAAATTCCAATGATGCTTACGCTATAAAACTTCCAGTACAAGAGGAAAAAGGGGGAAATATTTCCTAGTGCTTGTCAAGTACTTTCCAACAAATACGAAAGACTGAAGGACTGGTTTTCTTAGGAGTACTTACACTGAAATGTCTACAGAAGGGGACAGCAGATTGAGAATCAGAGGTGTGTCCATCTGGGCAGAGTTAATGGGGATGAAACACATAAATGGGAAGGCTTAGCAGGGGTCTTTAAAAAGTCACAAGTAAGAACAGAAAATCAATTGAGGATGTAGTCTGAAGCCAGTACAATAGGTCTGTTACAGAGGCAAGGTGCTGAGCTCATCTGGTTTGAGTTCAAACTCAATGAGCAAAATTATAAATAAACTATAACACACAGATAAGACTTAGGTTGCCCAGACTAAGTTAACTTTAAATGAATGAGAGTTAACATAAAATGAAGACATAAATCACACACACAAACACATACACACCACATACCAACCACCTTTCTAATTCCATCCTCTCAGAAATGCTTCTCATTGCTTCTACTTTTTCAAAAGACAGAGGCCTGAGATAGTCACTGAAGATGTAGAACTTATGCTCAATTTCCATCCTAACTATAAAAAAACTAAGCAGTTAAATCCTGATTTCCCCACCCACCTTTTTGCTTTTACATAAATAGATTTGAGAGACACTTGGCAGTTAGAACTGTCTCTTCAGAGGATATTCCAAAAATCTATTTCTTTCAGGAGGGGCCAAATTTAAAATGCCCCCAGGAAGAGGATATCTACTTAATAAGTTAAAAAGCTGTATATTACCTTAGTAACTCAGTTCAATCTTTAATAATCTCTACAGGCTAGAGCTCTGCTTAGACAGTAGTCACCCCTTATTTGCGAAAGATACACTCCAAGACCCCCCCAGTGGACTCCTGAAACTGAGTAGCATCCTATCCTCTATACACAGCTTCTCTGTATGTCCTATATGTACAGGCCTATGAAAAACTTTAATTTATAAATGAGGCACACTAAGGGAGTGATAACAATAACTAGTAATAAAATAGAAAAATTACAACAATTTTCTGTGATAAAATTTATGTGAATTCATGGTCTCTCTCAAAATATCTTCTTATACTGTACTAACCCTTCTTTCTGTAATGCTATGAGATGATAAAATGCCTACATGTGACAAGATGAAGTGAGGTGAGTGACACAGGCCCAGGGATGTAGTGTTAGGCTACTGGTGATAATGTCAGAAGGAGGAACATCTGGCTCGAGACCCCAGGTGACCACAGGTAGCCGAAACCGTAGAAATCAAAACTGTAATAAGGGACCACTGTGTGTGACCTAAAGCCTTCAATATGAAGTCTCTGGGATTCCGCTGGCTGTACCTTCAAGGGCTCTAGAAAAGATCTGTCACCTTCTTTAAAGAAAAATAGCCATTTCACTATTTTTAGTTTTTCAGGCTAAATTACGTAAACACATGATTAAGTTGCTGATTTCCCTGAAACAAAGTTGTATTTTTGTTATTGTTGTTTTGTTGGTTTCTATTTGTTTTGAACCTACAGGAGAGGTACTTTTCTGTGGCTTTGAGTTGCTGTGCATTTTGAAAAACTTCAACCATTGTGAAAAGCTAGGAGATGCTGCTATTTCACAGTTACTTTAAAATATCACATATGATCTCAGTATTACTAGAGCTTATGAATCAAAGGGGAAAAACAGATACCTAATAGGTTGAGAAAAAGCTGAGCACTATAAAGGAATGTTCTCATAAGTGGCAAGTAAATAAGTAAATAAAGTAGGGCAGGGAGTTTTGAAATGGACAAGAGACAAAGTGATGAAGCAAAATGGTAGGTTTAGCGAAGCAGGACAGAGGAGGCTCTTTCCACCACAATATATCCCTAATGAGGGAGATTTGGGGATACACTGGAAGACAGTCCAGGATTCCCAATGACTCCACCCAGGCTGCCCTGGTGGACTTGAAGACCTCTGCCTGAGCCACGGTCAAGGTCATGGCTATACATCTGCAGGAGTGAGGGGCTGGCACATATGGTGGAAGCAGCTGCTGCCAACCCAGCCGCTCTGCTGAGTCACAGCCCATTTCTCAAGCCTGGTGGGGCAGCAGTGTAAGAAACTATTTCTATCTTGTCCCAAATGGAACCCTGACCTGATGACACAGCTCTGTATTAGGGAAATAGCACGTAGCAGATGCTCAACAAGTGTTGCTAAATAAATTAGTAAACTGGTTAATAAATTAATGAACAAACAAACAACAACAGCTATAATCAGCCCCCAAGAGACACACACAGCCACATTTACTATCACACTCTGTCATCTTGGAGAGGGAACAGCAACCAGGTAGGTATGCTTCAGGTCAGAGGCCTCATATTCGGCCATTCTGCAGTGCCCAGCATGAATTCTCCACAGCAGAACACCTTACAGAACCTCCTTCTCCTTTAGCTTCATATAGTAATGTGGCTGCATGAACTTATTAAACCTTATTAAAGCCTTCTCCCTTTCCGTCAAAAAGGCCTTTCCCAACTTGATATCATTACAGGGAGTAGAAGAAGGAAATCGGTAATGTAAACCAAAAGAAAAATGAAAACAATCTAACGTTGAGGCACGTTGTTAGGGGACTCTACCACACAGAATCAGGAAAGCAGTTTTTGTGTACAGAAGCAATAGAAAAATGGCATGTGCAATATGCTTTAATCCAGATTTTTTTTTTTAGAAAACAAATCTGCTCATAAATAGCACATACCTAAGCAACCATACTTTGCAAATGCTATTTATGTATTTATACCACAGGCACAAGAAATGAATCTAGAGATAATCTCTATTATTAAAGTTTTATCACGTCTATTATTGTTGTAAATTTTCCTATGATATTTTCAGTAGAGACATAATAACGTAGCTGCACTCTTTTATTTTTCCTGACAAAGACAAGCAACAAAATAAACACTCTAAACCCAAGCAAGGAATTCCTGTTAGTTTTTTTGTAGATGACAGGAAAGGAAGCTCAACACAATGGCTGTTAAGTGGACTCAGCCCATATATATAATGTGAAATTTCAGAACATTAGGACAAAAGGAGGTTCCTAAGAGTCCCAGGAATCCACAAAATCTTCTAGAACAAATAAAGAAGTATAGCAAGGTTAAAGAATACAAGATCAATATGTAAAAATCATTCATATTTCTGTTTGCTAGCAATAAATAACCTGAGACTAAAATTAAGAAAGCAAGCCCATTGATAATACCTTTAAGAATAAAATATTTAGAAATAAATTTCATAAAATAAATATAAGACTGTCCACTGAAAACTACAAAACACTGAGAGAAATTAAACATGATCAAGTCATAGGTCCACAACCTATTGGCCAGTCTAGCCTCCTGTTTTTGTAAATAAAGTGTTACTGGAACATAGCTGCAGCTCACCATGCATGCTAATTTCCCACATTATAATGGCAGAGTTGAATAGATGTGACAGCGACTGAATGGCCACAGGAAGAATCTACTTCCTATCTGTCCCCTTAAGAAAAAGTCTGGCAATCTCTGACCTAAGTAAACGGAGAGATATTCCATGCTAACACAATACTGTTAACATGATGATTTTTTTCAAAATGATCTACAGATTCAGTGCAATTCCTATCAAAATCCCACCAGGCTTATTTTTGTGTAAAATTGACCAACTGATTCTAAAATTTGTATTGAAATAAAAAGGAGTTAGAATGGCAAATATAATGTTGAAAACAAAGAACAAAGTTTGAGAACTTATACCACCCAATTTCAAACATGCTACGTAGCCACAATAATCAAGACTGCATGGTTCTGTATACAGATTTTCAACAGGGATATGAAGGCAATTAAGTAAAGCAGGAATAGTCTTCTCCACAAACAGTTCTGGAACAAACAGATAATCACATTCAAAGAGATGAATTTAGAATCTTTCCTTACATCATATTTAAACTCTATATCAAATTAGATCATACACCTAGATGAAAGAAATAAAACAATAAACTTGAAGAAAATACAAGAGAAAATCTTCATGATTTGGAGTAGTCAAATAATGTTTAGTTACAACAACAAAAGCGCAATCCACAAAAGAAAACAAATTATAATACTAAATAATAATACTAAATTTAATGCTAAATACTAACACTAAATTTAATACTATGTACTAATACTAAATTAAAAACTATCCCGCTTCAAAAGATACTACTAAAAAAATAAAAAAGTCACAGACTAGGAAAAAATATATGCAAATCATATAATGATAAAGATCTTACATCCAGGGGCGCCTGGGTGGCTCAGTTGGTTGGGCGGCCAACTTTGGCTCAGGTCATGATCTCATGGTTCGTGGGTTCGAGCCCCACGTTGGGTTCTGTGCTGAGCTCAGAGCCTGGAGCCTGTTTCAGATTCTGTGTCTCCCTCTCTCTCTGACGCTCCCCTGCTCATGCTGTCTCTCTCTCAGAAATAAATAAAATGTTAAAAAATTTAAAAAAAAATCTTACATCCAGACTATTTAAAGAATTTTAACAACTAAATAATAAGACAAACAACCCAATTAAAATTGGGCAAAATATTAGAATAAACATTTCACCAGAGAAGATCTATAAATGGCTCATACACACAATTAAAGGCCACTAAATGTCATTATTCATGAGAAAAATATAAATTAAAACTATAATGAGATCCCTTTACACACTCACTGAAATAGCTATTATCAAGAAGACAGACAATACACAATGTTGGTGAGGATGTAGGAAAACTACAATCCTCACACACTCCTGGTAGAGACATAAAATGGCACTGTCACTCTAGAAGCCAGCTGGGTAGTGTCTTCAAAAGTAAATCATAAGCTCACATACAACTCAGCAATTCTACTCCAGAGTATCTACAGAAAAGAAATGAAATAATATGTCCCTATAAAGACTTGTAGATGAAAGTTCACAGAAGCTTTATTCATAACAGCTCCCAATCAAAAATAATCTAAATGTCCACCAGCTGGTGAGCAGGGAAACCAGACATACACAATACTAAGCAACAACAATAAGGAATGAACCACTGAAATGCGCCAACAAGATGAACTGCAAAACATGCTGAGTGAAAGAAGCCACATGCAAAGGGCTACAGGATTCCATTTATATGAGATGTCTCGAAAAAAGAAATCTATAGAAACAGAAAGTAGAACAGTGGTTGCCTGGGGCTAAGGGGGGTAGGGATGATGACTGGCTGCAAACAGGCATGAGGAACCTTTTTGGGATGATGGAAATGTGCTAAAAGCAGACTGCAGTGAGGGCTGTAAAACTATAAATTTACTAAACAAATCTGTGAATTGTATACTTGCAGTGGGAAATTTTACGTTATGTAAAGTAAACCTCAATAAAACTTTTAAAAAGTTTAAGTCCAGGGAGAAAAAAAAATGGTCACAAATAAATGATCAGGAATTAAAATGTCTTCAGAATTTTTGTTTCCTTCAGAACAAGGAAATCTGTAAGACAGTTTTTTATCATTCTAAAAGATTTTCACACAAAAAAATTATATTCTGACAAATAATTACAAATGAGCAAAAACAGAGTAAATGACATTCAGACATGCAAGGACTTAGGGATATTGCTTCCCATGTATCCTTCCTCAGAAAGGCATAGAAGATAAGGTCCATTAATACAAGAGAGCAAACACATACATGCGCGCACACACGTACACACACACACATGGCCCAGGTGTGGTGTTTATTGTGGAACGGCATTCAGCAGTCTATCTACTTCCACATATTTTTTCGTATGGAAAGCTAAACACTACACTCGCTTCCTGGCTCTCCCTGCAGCTGGGTTGAGTAAATTAGGTTCCTCCAATTAGATGTACTCAATTAGATGGGCTGTGGAAATGGAGGTGATCCTTCTGTAGCTTTGGCTCTTTCTACTGGCCAGCATGGCAGTGTGACTGGTGAACTTTTCTACAACTGTTCCAATATGTGGCTTTCTTCAGCTTCATGGATATCAAGAGACAGTAGCTATGACAGATTCTGATCTTTAGTCTGCAGCTACAGCAGAAGATTCCTAAAGTGCACAATCCTAGGGGTGGCCTCCTGACTCCTCCCCATCCTAAAAAGGCAGAAGATGTAGTACCCTTGGGGATCAGGGCAGCTGTGTGGTTCTGGGGTATTCCTGGAGGCCCAGCCTCAAGCCCACTTCTCCAGTACTCCCAATAATTTGGAAGGCATTTATTTTCTATTTCTCCTTAATTGGCTAGTATGGTTTCTGTCTCTTCCAGCTGAACCCCTGAATAATATAATACTTGGGTAGACACAGGAGGCATTATATCCCATACAAAAGAGAGGTAAAGGGCATTTCCAAGAATATGGCAAACAGACAGCAAGGTGACTACAGAATGCCAACCTTAGAAATCAACTCGCCCAGATACTGGAAACAACCTAAGTGCCCATCGATGGACAAATGGATAAAGAAATTATACTATGTGTGTACACACACATACATACACACACAGGAATATTATGCATCTGTAAAAAAGAATGCAATCTTGTCATTTGTGACAAAATGAATGGGCCTTAAGGGCATTACACTAAATTCTGAGAGCGGAGACACTGCCTCTAGGGCAGAGGCAATGGTACGCAGGGGTAGGGAGAGGAAATGCACACAGAGGTGGGGGGGCGGGTGACTGTATGCTATACTGTGTACAACAATTTGACTCTTTATACATATGGAGTTAATACACTTCAATAAAAAGGGGAAAAACTTCAAAAAGAGTAAAGGAGGTGTCAAGGGCCCCACATCATTCCAAGGCTGAGGCCCTCTGGGGACAGGCGGGATGTCTATCCAGCTCAGGGTCCTGTGAGCAGCCAGCTTTGGGCACGCCAGCATGGGTGTCACTCAACTGCGTGCTTCCCACTCTTACCTGGAAAGGTGCCTGGGTCACAGTGAGCCAAAAGCACAAAAGAGAAAAGAAACTCAAATGAAACTGTAGCTAAAGCAATAGAAGATCAGATGCAAAAGTGTCGTCTCAGTATAGTGGGGATCAAATAAAAGATCATAGATTGCTTTTCAGAGATAAAGTATCTGAAATGAGTTTGAGGCAACTACTAGCAACTGTCTCTATAAGAGTTGTTGAAATACCAACATTTTGAGCTAAAGGTTAATTAGATTGCCTAAATTCAAATTTGCTTCTGAAGTATCCAAGAGTCACGATTTCCAGGAATATATAAAACTAATTCATTTTTTTTCTTGGAAGTACTGTGGGTCTATGAAACAGATCTGCCAACTACTATTCTCAAAGGACTCCTGTTTCCTTCAATGTTGTCTGCCCAAACCAGGATTCACCAGTTCTGTTCAAATGTATGGGTGAGTGGTGAGTCAATGCAAAAGTTTTACAAAGCACATGCAGCTGAAAGGTTGTATGTGACCAGATTAATACATTTCATTCTTTAATTTTTAATCTAATATGTCTGAGAGAACAAAAGCATAAAAACTACCACCATCTCTGTTAAAATTTATCTTCCAGGTAGAATTGTCCCATTTATACAGGCATGGCCCTTCTCACCACAACAGATAAATCTGCACTTGCCTAAGCAAAATTTCATTCTCCCTACAATCAAGTTGCTACTGGCATGTTTGTGAACACTATAAACCTGCCCATGTTGATTCTTGAAATGAAAAATATCAAGGGAAATAAATAATCCTTTACTCCCTGCCATTCTTAGGAATAAGAAACAACAGACGTTTTGACTAGGTAGAAGAAACAATAAAAATGTCCTCACTTAGTAGGCTTCTGGTTTGAATTGCCAGCCTCAGCATTATCCATGAATACTGGGCTGGTTATAAAACTGTCCAAGGATAATGGGTCTACTCTGTACATGGAAAGCAAGATCTTGATTTTATGCTATCAATTCACTGTTATTAGCCATGATTTGCAAGGGGGGGGGGTGGAGAGGAGGAGGATCAAGGGATACCCAGGTCACCTCCAGGTCTTTCCACTGGGAGATTCATGTGACATTTTAGACTATAGAGGGCCTTGGTCTGGCTGGCCAAAGAACTGGAGAGTATTCCTCTCTACAGAGAATAGTGCTCCATGGCCCTGGGCAAGAAGGCCAGGTCTGCCAGTCCAGACTTCTTACGAAGTCCCTAGCCACGACAGGGTCTCAGGTACTTTAAATGCCATTCAGCTGGTTCCTGCTCAAACCCCTTTCCCGCCAAGCCAGTACTGCATTTCCAGCCATGGGCAGCTCTCACTCTAAATGATTGCAAGTGACTAAATGTAGACAGACCTAAGGAGCAGAAGGCAGAGTTGGGCCCACCAGAGCCAAGGGGAAGGCAGCCAGGGGCACTGGCAGCAGGAGCAGACGCACGAGCTGCGCCCTGGAGCTGATCATGGCCCACAAAGTGTGAACAATGGGCAGAGGACCCATGACAGCCATGCGGAAGCCATGCCAGAACAGAAGACCCATGACAGTCACGAGGAAGCCATGCCAGAAGGATCCATGTCTCATCTCCACCTTCAATTGGGAAGTTCGCTGATGACAGAGCCAATCCACTTGGTATCTGGAGGCTTTTCCAGCAAACAAAGCATATTTTGTATAACACATATGAGTGTGAAAAGTAGGAAACACTTCTGAAGAGAGAGATTTGGAAGCTTTTAAAATTATAATGCTCTTTTACTGCTTAATTTTTGATCTTTCGGCTATACCCTCCCAATTTTTAGCCTTGGCTGAGACATCAACTCACGAGTTATTTATTTTTCCTTGACTCAGTTTCCCTCCACAGAGAAATAAGAAAGAGAACCAAATGTTTATTTCCACTTCTCACAGTCAACTATCTAAGATATTCAATTCTGTTTATTTCAGGTCTTTAAATATTCAGTGAGTCCAGGAACCAGGTGCTTCAGGGGATTAAAAAATAAATAAATAAAAGAAACACATGCCCTGCTGTCAAGAAACTCAGACCTACCAGGTTAAAAAAAAAAAATCCTTATATAACCATACCAAAAGGTAAACTATGGTAAATATCGTAGGAGAAGCTGCCAACGGATGGCTCAACAAACAACTTCTGGCTCTGGTATGTGCCGGCCTTGCATTAAGCAGAAGGAAAGAAGACCAATACAAGTCAGCCAGCCCTTCCCTTCGAGGTGCAGCAGAGGGTCTGGGAGGGAGAAGTAGCCTCTGGTCCTAGTAATCCAGCACTGACAGGAGTCAAGCAGGCTCTGACAGTGCGGCCACCCCACAGCACGGTCTCTGATGGTAGGGGTGACGCTGGCCAGCACAGACAGTGAGGCAGTGCTGCCAGCCCGAGAGAACTGCATGTCAGCCTGAAGACTGGAGGGTACCCACCTCTGCTGCCGAGGGCACGTGCAGGGGAAGGTATGGACGGTGGCTAGAAGCCTACTTGGAAAAGCAGGTGTTTATGGTTGTCTTGCAGACAGTAGAGAATCACTGAGCTTTGGGAGTGTCACAACTGGAATTTAAGTCAAAAGAGCAGGGAAGCCTCTGCCCAAGACCAGTGGGCATTCCTTTCCTTGCTGTTGTGGGGTAGTACTCTTGCCAGGAAATGGGGATAAACAGGGACAGGGACTAGGAACATTCTGCCCTTCCTGGTGATGCTTCCATCAAGCACTCTGAGAAATGCCTGGGGGATTGGAGGGACAGGTTTCCACCAGCCAAAGTAGGATGAAGTGGACGTTGCCAAGTTCTGCCTGGGCAGTGACTCTGCCATCTCTTCTCTGACCAGATCCTCCAAACTCACCCTGTCCATCACAGAGAACCATAATAAACTGCTATTAGCTAGACAGTGTTAAACCGTGCAAATGCTCCTAGAATATGAACCCCAGCAGGGCAAGAAGGTTTGTGCTCTGCTGGGTCTCAAGCACCTAGAAGAGCAGAGGGCAGAGTAGGTGTGCAGTGAATATTTGTTAAAATGAACAAAGTTCAAGGCACGCAGGTAAGTATAAACAGAGCCTATAAACAATCTTAAATGTAATCTTTAATTTCTTCTTTTTATAGATGAGGAAACAGGCTTGGAGGTGTCAAAGGATCTCCTCCATTCAAAGTCAGCCAGGGCATTAATCAGTTGTGCAAAACCACAACTATCATCCAGGTCTCCTGATGCGGAGTCTAAAGCTCTTTCCAATGTCCCACGTTACCCTCTTGTTTCTGCATTTTCAATGCCCTATAATTAAGAGTGATGAAATTAGAAAGGAGCAGTTTCTACATCTCCAAAGAATTTTATTCTAAAACTGCTCAGAACCTCCATGACACAGAAATATTATGGTAGTAAAAACCAATTGGGAGCAGGATGGGAGAAACATTCTGATTTCAGGTCAGTGAAATAAAAGCAACACTCTCTCTGTGCTGTTACAACTCTGCTGCTTAGAATTTCTGAAGTTACCTCCATTACTCTGCTTTGAAACTGCTTGGTAAACTACATCAGACATTACTAGACTAATACTCTCACAATTGGCCCTTCCCCGCTGGCTCCCTGGAGACCAACACATACCCAAGCTTCAAAAATCATCCTCTGGCACTAAAAGTATATCTATTTTGAAAGACAACAAATAGCGGCTGTGTCATCTTTCGAGTAGCTTTTTGGAATCTTCTGCAAAGATTTAAAATCAAAAGGCTGCTTGGTAACCAACTGCAGGGTCAGAAACAAATATCAGGTGAGGGATAACCAAGACAGTTTTAAATGAAGACCAGAGAAGGGAACCTCACAATGACATCGTTGTTCAAAAATAAGAATTTGTGACCACTAGCTCTGCACCAGGTACTGCAAGATGCTGGGAGTCAGCTGTGAACATTCAACATGGTTCCTGTCCTCAAGGCGGGACAAGGTGGGAGTGGTGAGAGAGGGGCTAGAATCAGAGACATTTAACAAAGACACAATCACGAGCAGTTCATTACAGTGGCAATGTTCACCACAAGGGAGTGCAGGTCCTAGACAATGTCCCATGGGGTCCTTTGCCAGGCCAGAGCAGTCCCAGAACAAGGAAGGGTCTGTGCACAACCTGAGCAGGAAGGGGATCTGAAAGGCCTGTGAGGCTGGAGTGCCTGGTGCCAGGTGGATGGGGACTTGTCGCGGCTAGAGAGGCAGTCAGGACCAGACCCACAGCAGGCAATGGGCCCAAGAGCACTGACTGCCTCTAAGGGCTTTGAACTTCACCCTTTGAGAATCCAAAGATTATATAAGGAGATTATAATGACAAAGACTGGATAGTTAAAAGTCATCCTTTGAAAAACAAGTGTTTATGTTTTCAGCACAGTATAAACTATGTGAAATAAAATAATGTAAATTTGTACGTAAGGACTGCGAGTTCTGCACTTAAGAGCGATAGCAGAAAAACATGTTTGTGGGCATGAAATGGAAGGCATGGTTAGCAACTCCCAATGGTACTGATAAAAATAATAAATACATTTCTGTTGAAAATAAGAGAAAACAAAAATTCGGGAACATGATGTTTCTAAAGACTGTACTAAAATTCAAAATATGTTAAAAAGAATAAACTAATGACTGCATTTTCAATTTACCATATAAACTAAATAATAAAAATATTTAGGCTTTCATTACAAAGGAAAAAAAAAATCATTCCTCCTTCTCAAAGCTCCCTCGGCCCCTCCAGCCTACATCTTCTACGTTCACAAACATCATCCAACGTCTCAGCACACAGATGCAGTGGATCAGGCACTGCTTTGCTAGCTCTCTTGGATGGTTACCTTATTAGCCAACTCTTACGTTGAACACACTTTGCCTGTTTTGATGGCCAGAGTGCCCGCAGGGAATGTGAACTCCTTAAGAAATTCCAACCCACTTTTGTACCAACCAGGGCACCTGGCAATATGCCAGGCACATGGAAGCAGCAAGTATTGATTCATCAAGTGAGCAATTGGCAAAAGACAGAAAATGGGATTTGGAAATAATCTGTGGATTTTGGTTATAGAGATCTTCCACAATTAACTTCATTATACATTAAACAGAGCAAATCAAATCCTATCACACTAGTAAGAAAAGATGAAGGAATGTAGAAAAAAGGAACAGTATGAAATTCAATTGTTTTAAAGACACAGTGCCTCCCAAATGAGGGGGGATTTTCCTCTCAGCTCTCTGTATCAAGAACATTGTGCTTTCCCTGCAAAAACAGGCATGTTTTTATCTTGTAGGCACTGTGGATAATATTAATTATGCTTCCCTCTTTCCTTCTTACCACTAGGCAGGCATCTAAAGCCAAATTTATATCTCCTTATGGCAACCAACATAAATGTACACTTTTTTGTTGCAACCTTAACTCAGCTTTGTATTTTTCTATGCTTATTTTACCTTTACCTTTTGCCCCTCGATTTTTGTCTTCTCCAGCTGTAACTGTTATCTGTAGATGTCACTATCTCATAGCCTTTGCAGAAATGTGTTTTGAATAAATCTAAATAAATTATTAAGCAAAGGATGCCTTAGTGCTCCACGATTCACTCTGTTGTGCATCCTTTAGGAAAAGAATTTTTCAAACCAAGGCAATTAATCCTCAGTTAAGCTGATTTCCCAATCACACCTACCCAGAATGGCTCCCTTGTCCCCCAACAAAACACCCAGAGAGTGACATGATCAGGTGCATTATTTCAGGTGCATAGCTTTACTTTTCTGTTCCCTGGCTCTTCACAGCTCCTATTGTCTATGTTGATCACTGGGCCTGTCAGGTCTACTTCCTCAGGTCTCTAGAATCTATTTCCTCACTTGAATTTCTACTGCCACAGATATAATTCAAGCTCTCAACATTTCTCTCCCAGGCTATTGTATGATGCTCCAAGCCACTCTCACGGCCTCCCATTTCTTCTCTATCCAATCTATCTTTCAGTCCAGAAGTGGAGGGTTTGTGCCAAAATCCATTCACCCATTCACGCATTTGATAAATATCTACTGAGTACCTACTAAAGGTTAGGTGTGTGTGAGGCACTGGTGACAAAGAAATAAAGAAACCTGATCTCTCTTCAATAGCTCATGAAAAGAGCAGAGGCAGAGCCATAAACAAACGACACTACAGTATGACAAGTGAGTGTTAAGTCTGACTAGTGTCCTGTCGGGAAATACTGAGCTGAGTACACACGGCACATCTTAGAGCTGCACAGAGCATGGAGTATCTACAGTGAGGGAGGAAGAGAAAGCCGCAGGGGCAGTCCAAGGCCAGGTCAGAAAGGACTGACTTGATATGCTGATCTCAACTCACAATTTCTATTTAGGGACTTCCAGTGGTCTCCCCACTCCCAGCTTCAAGTAAGGCCCCAATCTTCCTTTCCAATCCATTCTCAACTCCTAGTCCTGTGCCACACCTGACTACATCTCGCTTCTCCAAGACTCAGAGCAACAAGGCCCTTGGCCTGCTTCTAGTCGTTGTCCTGGGGCCACAGAATGCCCCAGCCCATCTCATTCACCTTTGCCTGCTGATAACCCTACTTACCATCTCCTCAATATTTTGTAATATCACAACCACTAATAGGTATGAATTAACTATGGTTCCTACCTTCAGAGAGGTTAGTCTTGTGAAAAAAGATGGTAAGCTGAGTACCATAGAGAGAGATTACAAATAGATTCTATCTAGAAGAGATTCCAAAATAAAATATTAATATGCACAGCATTATCCTTAGCTTTACTTCTCTGAATTCTAAGAAAAATCTAGCAGGAATAGTAGCTCATATTGGTCCCATACTACTGGGACAGATGCTGTCCATATCCCCAGATATAGGGTCAGGGCTGTAGGGAGAAAGTCTCCACTAACCATTTCGCCATGAATTATCAAAGTGAGCAGTGAGCGCAAAATCCCAAATTCTTATGATACTTCAAGAGCCATAATACTGACTTACTTGAGAATTAAATACTGAGCAGAACATGTTTCCTGGAGACAGGAATAATTGGATTTTCATGAAACGTAATGCAGTGTTTGTTCATTCTATGTAAACATATACAGATTGCAAGTAAGGCTAGATTAATTCCTTCAAAGCACACTAGATTTCCACCAACATAATGAAGCTGTCTGTAGTAATAAAGCCTTAGAAGTCAACATTTGAAGACTTTTTCATTTATTTCCCTATACCTGAAGTGTCAGGATAAAAATGAGATGAAAATATAGGACTTTAATATGTAAATTAATCCTAAAGTAACTTTTCCAGAAAATATGCAAAAAGCGCAGAATGAAAGCAAGCTCTATCTGCATCTACAGGAATGAGCAGTGACCTAGAAAGTCCTGGAGCGTTTATAGCACTTCCAATCATACCTAAAATACTACATTACAGTCAGTGGAACAAAACTTTCCCCAAATTCTTCCTGAAGGGACATTCATGAAAACAAAGCAGACAATGAGGGGGGCGGACCTTAATTACCTTAGTGGGAAATCACTGGAAGGTTTTCAGGAAAGCAGAGAAATTATAAAAGAGGTGTCCATGATGTATCTAGTGATCTAGTGGCACAGAGTAGAGGAAAAAGACCCAAGATGCAGGGAGGCCAGGGAAGAAAAGGCTACTATAGAAGCTCCAGTGTGCATTCTTGCTGGCTTGCTACCTTCCTTCCTTTCTTTCCAGGCTCCACACACAACCTGGTTGGGTCCACACTCAGGACCCTGAGATCGAGAGTCATTGGATGCTCTGCCAACTGAGCCAGCCAGACACCTTTGGTTTTCATGTTTTGTTTTGTTTTGTTTTGTTTTTAAACCCAGTGTACTCCCCCTTGCCTCTCAACCTCTGAATATGCAGCTGCTATAGCCCAGAACAGAAGTCAGCATGCTACAACCTGCAGGCCAAAGCTGGTCCCCACTCTCTCTGTTTTTGCATGGCCTGCAGGCTAAGGATGAATTTTATGTTTTTAAATGGTTGAAAAATACCAAAGGAAGAATTCTGTTTCATGACATATGGAAACTACATGAGATTTTCAGTGCCCAAAAATAAAATTCTACTGGAACACAGCCACACCTGTTTGTTTACCAATGTCTGTGGCTATTCTCTCACTACAATGGCAGGGTCGAATCACTGCAACAGAGACGGGACAGCCGGCCAAGCCGAAAACGTTTAGCATTTGGTGCATCACAGAACAAGTCTCCTGACTCCTGGCCTCACATGTTTCCCCTTCTCTACGACCTTTCACCCCTAACTCTCCCTGGCTCTCCATGGCCCACACTGGAAGGCCTTTTGGAAGCCATCCCCTAAGTCACATTGGATGCTGCCCTCTTTTCTCATAGCACGATGCACAGGCATCACGTCCCATGTCAACTGCATGTTTTACCTGTCCACGTCCCCTACCTGACTGTAAGCTCTGAGGGCAAGGACCGTCTCCAGCTATATGTCTAACCCTAGTTGGTGTGCAGTAAATACTGAATGAATGAATGAATGCATGATGAACAAATGAATGGATATCTGAACCACATGAAAATTCGCCCCTAGGCCAATGAATTCTACTGAATTCAAAAGATAAAGAAACACCAGATAATATTTATTTTTCTGCAACATTGTATCCCTTGCCCTTTCTCGCCTTTCTCTATTATGATTTTCTTACGTTATCTTAATTTCATGACTTTTAACAACACAGAGGACTCCAAAATTTCTTATGAAGCTCACTTACACTTTCCTATCTTTTATGTCCAAGTATCTCCTAGATGTTTCCACCTGAATGTCTTACAGGCACTTTAGACTTAGAAGGTCCAAAGCT
Organism: Hyaena hyaena; assembly: GCF_003009895.1. Classification (NCBI taxonomy): domain Eukaryota; kingdom Metazoa; phylum Chordata; class Mammalia; order Carnivora; family Hyaenidae; genus Hyaena; species Hyaena hyaena. The sequence continues at coordinate 588,442 of NW_024081222.1, read as the reverse complement.
TGGGTGCAATCTCCATATCTCTCTCCGGCTTCAGCTTGTGAAGTGGCATTATGAGTCACTAAGGCTAAACCTGGCATCATCTTTAACATCTCCCTCTTGCTCATTCCATTCCAATCCACATGCCAGATATAGCTGCTTTACCCCAGAAATACCTTGAAATCCACCTTCTCTTCTCTTAGTTGTCACAGCTGAAATGCAGGCCATCATTTTCTCACATGGATTAACAGCTTCTATATAGTCTTCCTATCACCAATTTTCACGGTTCTGAAATTCTCTCACCAAAAAAAAATAAAAAAATAAAAATAAAAAATAAAAAAAACTAACCTAAACCTGGTCATATTATTTCACCACTTAAAAAAAATCTCTAATGGGAAGAAATGAGCAAGAGATGTAAGGACTGTTCATAGAAAATAAAATAAAAATGTCTCTTTCTACCCTCCTACAAAGGTGTGTCTGTAGTTCCCTGTCTTTGTACATGTAAGAGTTGGAGGAAAAGAAACATGGACTTGGAGAAGTCTGGGGCCAGCTTGCTCCATGCAGGCTCAAGATCAACCATCCAACAGAGAAAAAAAAAAAAAAAGTCTCTTTCTATATATGAAAAGATGCTTAGCCCTCACTCAAAAGAAATACAAATTAAAATGACCCTGACCCACAGTTTTCATTTATCAGATTAGCACACATCCCAATGCTTGATCACATACATGTTGGCAGGGGTGTGAGGAAGTAAGAACTCTCACACATCACAGGTGGGAATAAAAACAGGCAGCTTGACATGGTTATCTATCAAGTGTACTTGACAGGCATGAGGGCTATACAAATTATAAATACTGGTGGGCGGGGGGTTGGTGAAATAGGTGAAGGGGATTAAGAGTACACTTGTCATGATGAGCACTGACTAATGTATAGAATTGCTGAATCACTAGATTGTACACCTGAAACTAACAGAACATTGTATGTTAACTACACTGGAATTATAATTAAATATACATACATATACACACAAAATTATAAAATTTTTTATACTGAATGTACTGTTGACCTAGCAATTCCATTTCAAGGAACCAATCTCACAGAGATGCTTGTTATGAAATGTGACATGTGTACAGAGTAATTCACTGAAAGACTGTTTTTAATAGCAAAAGATTGGAAACCATACAAAACGCCTACCAACTCAGCACTAGTTAAATACATTATGGCTCATACACGGAATGGAAAACCAGGCAGCTGTGAATATAAATGAGTATGCTTTCTAACATACTAAGATCTCTAAAGCACACTGTAAATGAAAAAAAGAAAATGTAAAATAATACAGTATACCATTTGATTTCAAGAAGAAAAAAAAGAATATATATGTGAGTTGCATTTAAAAACTACATGAATACAAAAAAAAGAAAAATCAGAAGCAAAAGCAGTGGAAGGAAGAGTACACACGCTCACGTGCACACACACACACACACACACCACACACACACATGCCCCACATACCACACCACACACAGGTGCGCACACACACCACACACCCACCCACACATACCACAAACCCCAAATGAATGTATTACCTAGAAAATAAAAGTACATAGTAAATGGACAGGCCTCCTTCTACTCTGTTATCCCTTCTCCCTTCCCCCCAAATAAACCCTACTGGCTACAATAGTATGGTATTAAGCCCACACTACTTAATTTTGCCAAAAAGCCCATCACACTACAGGCCCCCTAGATCCAACTCCAACACATACTGCTCCAATTCTCTGCCCTCAAACATCCCAAATCTTTTAGTAGTCTATATCTTTGAACATGCTGCCCCTTCTGCCTAGAAGGCCGTATGTTTTCTCTTGCTTTGGGGCAAGGTCCTATCCATTCTTTAAGATCAAAGTAAAAGAACACCTCTTCAACAGTAACCTTCTGGGACAACTTTCCTGAACCCTCTTTGAACCCACTTGCCACCAGGCATGACAACTCTGTTTCTGAGGCCCTATGTGGGACTATATCCTTTATTAGACCATTAGCTCCTTGGGGTCAGGAACTCTGCCTTTTTCATCTCTCATCAAGCATCTACCTTTTCATCAAATGCTACCTGCCCTCCTTACCCCTTCCTCATCTGATGAATATTTTGCCTTTCTGGGTAACAAACGCCTTCACGTAAGAAACTGCACTTGTCTGAATAAGGTTCTTAAGGCAGAAAACATGGCAGTCCTTAAGGCAGTCACAAACTGGTTCAGTGACCCTCAAATCATACCTGCATTTGGTTCTCTACCACACATACCTAAAACTACTCCATTAAACAATTCTAACTCCTCACATGTAAACTAAGGGTAATCAGTGGTTCTCAACTTTTCAAAGCCACAGAACCCTTTGAGAATCTAATGAAACTACAATTACTCTCCTCACCACCCCCTGCCCTAACATACCAGTTGGCATGTACTTTCAGGGGATTCAGAATTAATGAAATCTGAAGATTCCAACTTTTACTCTCCAAAGGATGGAACAGTTAAAGTAAGGAGAGAAAGGATCTAACACGTTTATGCACCAAATACTCCACAAAGCACATTATATGCATTAATTCATTTATTTTTCAAACCAAACCAAAAAAGTACCTATTATCATTCTCATTCTATAAATGAGGTACTGGAATTCAGGGATGTTAAGTAATAAATGTGTTTGTCAATGAAAGTATAATTTTCTGGCCTAAATCCCCCAATATTTTCTATACATATATCTATCCTAAGGTGTTTGAGGAAACCGATCAGCAGTAGCTAATAAGTACCAGAATAAGCAAGTCCTATGAGACACTGTCCTTTCCTGTCCCCACCTTCTCCCCATGTCTACTATTCCATACACCACCAAGATAATGACAAAGAATGCCCCAAAAGCCAGACCCATCAATGGCTAACAGAGAAATAACCAGCCATGGACAAGGGGAAAAAAAACCTGACTTATTAAGCAAGTCAATTTCAAAATCCCATACCTAAAGAAAGGGAGCTATACAAAGACTTATTCAGGTCTGCTCAGGTAGAGACATATTCTCTGTGCCAGCCAACCAATGTAGACTATTGGTTGATACCAGTTACTCTCCAGGAGGCAAATACACTTGGACTTAGAGTAGACAGAGAGAGAGCCTGTCCAAGAAGAGTCAGAATAATCTTCTAGAAGAGATAATAAAAGTCAACTCACCACATGCATTTCATCCAGGAGTGAATCCATGAGCAGGGCTCAAAGCCTATCCAATTCAGAAGAGTTCTCATTAAACAGAAAGAAAATGTTCTTCTTTTACTGCAGAGTTCATCTGGCCTTTACTGCCTCTTCTCTCTTAAAAAAATGCCTCAGTGATAAGAAAGAAGTAATGCTAGTTACGTATGGCTCAGGCAACTGATAGTATAGAGGGTAGAGGGTAGGGGTCATGGAATTCACTTATAATTCTCTGGAGGGCGTACAGTGGCGAACCATGCCCAAAGGTTCTGCGTATCACTTATGTCTAGAAACACTCAACCAGGACTACCTGATCCCTTCAGCATGTTCAGAATGTGGCCCCAAGCACATAAAGCCTGGCAATAACTCCTAAGATTCACTCCAGTCTAGTCTGCCTCTCTCTCTCCTGCCACCACCTCAGCTAGTGCTCTCATCATTTAGAGTCCAGACTGTTCACCTGGTCTCCTTCTCTTTGAACTTGCATTTCTCCAAATCCCTCTCCTCAGTAATTCCAGTTTCTAAAATACAAACCTGATCAAATCTTTCTCCTACTTCACAATCTCCCAATTCTTGCTACTACCAGAAGATGAGACGTAAGATCTTTTATATCCCCTCCAAGCTCTTCCAAGCTGACTATGACCAAGGAGGTCTTCTGCCTCCTCTACTTGGTTCCCATGCCTTGGGTCTGACCAGTACCCCATACTAACCAGTCTTTCCTGAACACATGGTGCTGCCTCTTACCCTACACATCTCTGCAAAAGCTACTCTCTTTGCCTAGAAAGCAATTCTACTTCATTCTACTACTATTATGTAACCTGATCAACTTTATTGGTCACTTCAAGCAATACAACCTTGGTGAAGCCTTGCCCAGTTTCTTGAGAAAGGGTGTCTTCCTTCAACTGTTATCACAGCACCATGGACACAGCAGATGCTTCATTGGCAGTCCCTTCCATTGGATTGTTAACTCCTTCTTCAAAGGCAGAAATGACATCTGTATGTGCAGCACCTATCATGATGGCTGCCACACAGATACTTAATAAATGTTTGTTGAAGGAATGGACAGAGGGAAGGAAGGCCTATTCTAATAAATGGAAGTATGAAATAATGGATTTCGAGAGCTTTTCCTTCTTAATGCCCTCAAAGCCCCAAACCCCTCAATTTCCAGGGCTCCACAGAGTCTAAAATGCCAAATGAATGTTTTAAATTATGTATGTTAACATCAGTTGCTTTCCTTCATATTGAAGGCACTCCTCAAGGTAAAATTTTAAAAGACTATCTTACTATACTTTGTCATTACTTCCCCAAAACACACTTTTATTAGGCTCCTAGTTTGTAGTCAACCCCAAGCAACCAAGGGACAAGCATTTTCCTATGTGTCCTTCTTAGAGTATGCTCCACAAAAGGGATTTTCTTCTTAAGTTTGGAAATGCTGCCCTCTCGATCCCTTGCACAGAGCTAGGTCTTCCTAGCTCAGAGATGCTCTCTGCTAAGCAGAGCTGTAGGACTTTGTCAACTCGGTAATTCCCACACTTAGTTGAATATAAAATCTTCTCTTGTGTGAAACACCCAACAGTACCCAGTGCTCCATGTCATACACTTTGAGAACTGTTAACACTTGACCAAATCCTGAATTATGTCAATGAAAGAAAATCTTTGAGAATCTGGTATAATTTTGCCTAATGACATTACTTCATTTTATCTATGGACATAACAGGGCCATTTCATGAAGATACTGTTTCCAACCTAAAACACAGAATCAAACCTTAAAAAAAAAAAAAAAAAAAGATACAAGAAAAATAACTTACCAGATTGTGTTTATCCCCACAGTACCATAAATAATTCCTAAACTTCTAAATTGCCTTTTTGCGAGGGAGAAAATAAAATTGAGCCATTGAGGAGCACATCGCTACCTGCCTGCAAAGCTGTAGTAATCCCATGAAGCAAGAGTTTCATAAATAGTTTAAATAAAATTCAATTATATGAACATTCTTTTTTTTTTTTTAACACAGAGTTTCTTTAAGGGGGTGTGGGGAAGAAACCTGATTAACCGACCATATATACCAAAGTCCTGCTGTTATGCAATTTTCCATGTGGTGCTATAAAACAAAACACAATCCCCTGTGGGTTTTATTAATATTAAAAATCTCTAGCTTGTTTAAGAGGCCAGATCATAAGATCTGAGAGCTAAAAAGAAATCTGGAGTTTATATCATCTAGGCCCTGTATTTTACAGATAAAGAAAATGCGACACTCAGGCCTTACCCAAAATGTCTGCAGCAAGGAGTGGCCAGGACTGACTATAGGCAGATCTTCCCTCTGAGGCCCTGCACTTCCCACTGCATCTTTCTGTGTTAGAAGCTGAGAGTAGATAGGCCAGGGGCCAGGCTGGGAAACTGGGTGGTTTCCCTCCACATTTTATTGTTTCAATAAGCCTGGAGAAAGAACAGTTAATATCAGGATGAGGAAGAAGGGGTCCACCCATCCAATACCCATCGTTAAAACCAAAAAATTCCCTACTATCACAAAGCTCACATTCTAGTGATTTCAGAGGTTTCTACCCAAGACTGATTAAAGTCAGAAACCTAGCACTGAAACCATAAGAAGGTTATACTGAGGGGTGTCTGGATGGCTCAGTAGGTTAAATGTCTGATTCTTGATTTCAGCTCAGGTCACGATCTCATGATTTATGAGACTGAGCCCCGTGTTGGGCTCTGTGCTGGCAGTGCGGAGCCTGCTTGGGATTTTCTCTCTGCCCCTCTCTCTCTAGCCCTCCCCCACTCATGCTCTCTCTCAAAAATAAATATTAAAAAAAAAGGTTATATTGAGAACACATACATGTACACAGGTGCACACACACACACACTTACACACGCGCGCGCACACACACACACGATCCTCCATTTCAGTAGCATTTCATAAACTCCCATGGGGAAAATTTTCCAGATAAATCCCATCCTGAATCACTCCCTGGTTTAGGGAACAACCACAACACACACTAAAATACTAGGAAACAATTTCAATGGCTTCTCAGGAGCAGTGGGGTGGGTAGAAAAAGTCCAGCTTTTTCAACCATCCTTGTCACTAAGCTAGTAAGGGAAGTGATAAGGAAAACTTGAAAGAAGTAAATCAATCCTATGAAATGATATTTCAAGAGAGAATCTTACGTACCTATGAGCACTGCGTAAGCTGAGGAACAATACACAGGACCACCACAATGTATGTTTTAAAGCCAGCTACTGCGGGTGGACAAAGCAGTACACTACCTCAGTGGTGTACAACCACAACCACATGTCTATGGGGCTGGGGCTCGACTGGGGCTCAGGGAGTCCAGATCGGGCGGGGCTTAAGCTCCAGGTTGGTTTAGATCCATTCTGTGTGCTTCCTACTGTTCTAATACCAGCAGGCTATGCATGTTCATCTCATTAAAAGGAGGGGAACAGAAAAGGGCAAAACCAACTGCCTAGTACATTTCAAGCCTCTTCATATCATATCTGCTAATATATCGTTAGCCAAAACAGTCACGTGGCCAAGCCCAAAAATCAACAGAGAAGGAAAATCTACTCCTCCAAGGTGGGAAGTACTTTCAAGGTCATGGGGGCAAAGTTCATGGATACAGGGAGGGCGTACAAACTGGGAACAATAATGGAGTTTAATGAAAGAAACAACATTTTGCAACATTCCAAACTTGCCAAATTTCCGTTTCTTCCTAATCCAAACCCCTTATTTGGAAACTGGTAAACTACTCCGTTGCTTTTAAAGCTAATGCTTGGATTATGTTATTGAGGTTACTGTTTCAGGAATAGGGGAGACAATAGGAAAAAAAGAAAAGAAAAACAGTTGAAAATGGAAAATTAAGTCCATATTGAGGGAAGAAGGCAATTGCTTTATATTTGTGAAATGTGTAAGTCTTTACATATTGAAAATACTACACTGGGCAGATTCTCTGCTATCCAGAAGTCTCCTAGATATACAAAGTATGCCACAGACAGTATGAAGTACATTCTACCACAGCTGCAAAAATATCAGAAAATGGGGCACCTGGGTGGCTCAGCTGGTTAAGCATCTGACTTTTGATTTCAGCTCAGGTCATGATTTCATTGTTTGTGAGATTGTGACCTGCTTTGGGCTCTGCCCTAACAGTGGGGAGCCTGCTTGGAATTCTCTTTCTCCCTCTCTCTCTACCCCTCCCCTACTCACTCTCTCCATCTCAAACTGAATAGATAAACATTAAAAAAAATCAGAAATGTACTCATACCACAACCTGAAATCAACTTACCAAAACCTTTATTTTCATTGCAATAATGGGAATATTGAAGGGGTGACATGTAGTCTAAGTAGAGCTAGAGAGAACTAACAAATATACCAGGAGACAAATCAAATTCTGTACAAATACTGTAACTGGAATCCCCAAGCAAGCTCCAAGCTACATTTCCTAGTCAAACAAGTGTATCCTACAGCATACCTTCCCAGCTAGAGAAACTGTCATAGGGGGTAGGACCAAATCTGACAGAACATTAGGAAAGAGAAGGTAGATGTTTGAAAGTCATTAAATATTTAGAATCCCCATACTGAAAATATGAATGATATAGCAATAACATCAGAGATTTAAAACACCAGAATCAATAATGACAAGCAGAAGGGTTATCTTTACAGAACCTGTCAACTAACACCCACTCACATTCCCTGATGAAGTGACTTTTTTTTGGAGAATGGCATTATATGAAGAAATCTAAAGTTACTCAGGTAAGAAATGCATATATTCCATTTATGAAAGAGCAACTGGGGAAAAAAAAAGTCACCTACTAGAAAATACAATTATAATACATAAAAATGACAGATGATGAGCATTCAAAATAAAGAATTCCTACCAATCACTTAAAAAAAAAAAAAAAGACAAATAGAAAAGTGAGCCCATCTGGAAAAGCACAAAAGAAAAACTATCAGTTTCAAATAAACATATAAAAAATGTATTCACCTTAATATAATCAAGTGAGTACAAACGAAATGATAGTGAGATACTATTTTAAACCCAGTAGTCAACAAATAATTTGAATGAAGTCAAGTGTAAAAGAAGATACAGAGCAACAAAAACTTTCATACAAATGCACAAGGTAGTGTAAATTTGACCAACCACTCAGGGAAACAATCTTGTAATGGCCAATAAAGCTTAGGATGTTCATACGAACTAACTTGGGAAACCCACTACTAAATAGAATATACATCAGAGAAACTCTTACACGTATATACATAGGAAGTACAGGAATGTTCAACAATAGCATTTGTAATAGGAAAAAAAGATAAAAAATTGGAAATAATCACATGCTCACTAGATGAATAAACTATGGCGTATTCATCCAATAGAATTTAAGTAGTGAAAAATGACTGAACTAAAACTCTACATATAACAACACAGATGAACTTCACAATGCTACATGAAAAAGTCAAGTCATACAAGGATAGCATAATTCCATTTGCAAAAATATCAAAGCCCATGAAAGCTAACTTTTTATAATATACATAGTAAATATATAATAAAATCAAGATAATAACACAAAATCAAAATAGTGATTGCTCATAGGATGGAGGGAAAGAGGGAAGATACTAACAAAAAGGGATATATACAGTGGGGTCAGGGAGGTTTGGCTGTATAATGTCCTTTGTCTCTTAAGATAGGTGGGGGATAGTAGACTGATAGATAAAATAAAGCACTGGAATGCAGAGAGATACAGACAGATAAGCACACAAAGTATAAAAATAAAGTATTTCAATGACAATAATTTTAAGAAAAAATAACTCTTAAAAAATTAGAGAGACTTCAGTAGGTTTACAGGAAAAAGTAGAGAATGAATAGAAGAAGAACTAAGTTGGAAGACTCACACTTTCCAATTCTAAAACTTATTGCAAAGCTACAGGACTCAAAATATGTGGTACTGATGTGAGGACAGAAACACAGAACACTGGAATAGAACTGAGAGTTCAGAAATAAACCTATACATCTATGGTCAACTGATCTTTGACAGAGGTGCCTAAAGCTTTCAATGGAGAAGGAATAGTTTCTTGAGCAAATGGTACTGGAACAACTGGATGTCCACACGCAAAAGAATAAATGTGGACCTCTACCTCACATCATGTACAAAAATTAACACAAAATGGATAAATGACCTAAATACAAGAGCCCAAACCACAAACATAGGGGTAAATCTAGTTGACCTTAAGTTTGACCATAGATTCTTAGATATGACACTAAAAGCAAGTGCAAGAGAAGAAAAAGAACACATAAATTAGATTTCATTAAAATCTAAAAATTTTAGGGGTGCCTGGGTGGCTTAGTCGGTTAAGCGTCCAACTTCAGCTCAGGTCATGATCTCATGGTTCACGGGTTCGAGCCCCGCGTTGGGCTCTGTGCTGACAGCTAGCTCAGAGCCTGAAGCCTGCTTCATATTCTGTGTCTCCTCTCTCTGACTCTCCCCTGCTCACACTGTCTCTCTCTTTCAGAAATAAATAAAAAACATTTAAAAAAATCTAAAAATTTTGTGCTTCAAAGGACATATCAAAATCGAGATATAAAAAGACAACCTATAGAATTAGAGAAAATATTTACAAATCATACATCTGATAAAGGTCTAGTATTTAGAATATATAAAGACTTCTTACAACTAAAGACTTCTTACAACTCAGCAACAAAAAGACAATCCAATTTTTTAAATGAGCAAAGGGGTACCTGGGTGGTTCAGTCAGTTAAGCATCCGACTTCAGCTCAAGTCATGATCTCACAGTTCATGAGTTTAAGCCCCGTGTCAGGCTCTGTGTTGACAGCTTAGAGCCTGAAGCCTGCTTTGGATTCTGTGTCTCCCTCTCTGTCTACCCCTCCCCTGCTCCTTCTCTTGTTCTCTTTCTCTCTCGTAAATAAACGTTAAATAAATTTTCTTTAAAATAAGCAAAGAAATTGAATAGATACATTTTTAAAGAATATATACAAACAGCATATGAAAATATGTTTAATATTATAAGCCATTAGGGAAATAAAAATCAAAACCACAGTGAGGGACTACTTCATACCTACTATGATGGCTATAAAACAAACCAAAACAATACCAGGCAAACAGAAAATAATAAGCAATGGCAAGGAAGAGGAGAAATAGAAGTTTCATATATTGCTGGTGGGAAGGTAAAATGGTTTAGCCATTGTGGGAGATAATTTGGTACTTCCTCAAAAAGTTAAACACAATTATTATATGACACAGCAATTCTACTCCTAGTTATGAACCCAAATAAATGGAAAACAATGACTCAAATACATGTAACATGCACGCTCACAGCAGCATTATACACAACAGTCAAAATATGGAAATAGCCCAATGCCTGTATAAAGACTATTTACTGTCAACAATCTATTGTTACATAAATTGCCAAAAGACTACCCCACAATGGCTACACAACCATTAACAATGATTATGTAGGTAAATATTTGGTAAAATGAAAAAACACTCATGTCAAATTTGTTGTGGAAAAGCATAATACAAAAAAAATCAAAGGATGATTCTATTTTTCTAAAATATATACAATTTTTTCATTTGGGTATGGCCAATAATTATATATATGCATCTTTTAAAAGTTTTATCTAGGTAAAAAGCAACAGAATTGCTTTTATTTTCTTTTTTATATCCTATTTTTTAAATTTTACAATGAGTACATATTGTTTTTATGTCAGAAAGAAAATCTCATCTTACCCATTTTGAAAAGGGAAAAAGGATAAAGGCTAAGTAAATATTTGAACAGATATCTCTACTCTGACAGCTTGAAAATGTGTCACTAGGAGGAACTACAAGGCCATGCATACATGTGGGGCTGATACATATTTGTTGCTTTTCTGAAAGGGCACTAACAGGGCCAAGACTGACTTAAGGGAAGGGAGGAAAGTTAGAAGGCTAAAGGAAAGGTAGGGAGGGAAGGAGAAAGATTGGAGTGAGACGGGAAGGAAAGGAAGAAACTAGAATCTGCCAGATCTTAGTCTCAACTGGGTGTTTTACCTAAAAAGTGCACTGTGTTTAATTTTAATTAATAAAATTGACAGATTGGGGCGCCTGCGTGGTTCAGTTGGTTGAGTGTCTGACTTCAGCTCAGGTCATGATCTCATGATTTGTGAGTTCGAGCCCTGCATCAGGCTCTGTTGCTGACAGCTCAGGGCCTGGAGCCTGCTTCGGATTCTGTGTCTCCCTCTCTCTCTGCCCCTCTCCTGCTCACCCTCTCGTCTCTCAAAAATAAATAAACATTAAAAATTTTTTAAAAATAATAAAGTTGATAGGTTAAATATACTAGTGGACCCAATATACCCACACTATTCTGGCACCACACAGATAAGTCCATGTAATTATCCTTTTACCAGGGGTGTCTTCACAATCTAATCTCGAGTTTGGTCTCACTATGGAGGTATGAGCCCTCTATCACTCTGATTGCAATTTAAATCCCTGGACAAGGACACGGACACACACACACACACACACACACACACTAAAAAAGCACTATGAAAAGTATATAGACAAATTTTGATTGAAAGTCAAAACTTGGAGAAACAACCTATATAGGAGGAATTTCATGTTTGTTTGCTTCTCCCATGTTTCTACTCCACAGGTGCGCCTCAGCTGCAGAGCTGCATAGCATCCTGGGCAGCTAAGGCTCCAAGAGAAACCTGTCCTTCTATATTCAGGGGAAGGGCTCTGTGACTTGTAGTGGAGAAGAGCCCAGAGGAGATGCCCTAATTCTACCTGCATAAGCATCAGCCTAACCCCTGACTACACATGCCCAGCACAGACTCAAGCCAGCATAGCAAAAGTTGAGAAAACTGAAATGAGATATGAACCATTCACATGAGTTTCAGAATAACCCCTCAAGTACATATGTGCAGGAAGGACAGAGATCAGCATTGCTAAGACTTATACTGAGATCTAAATCACTGCCCATAGGAAAGATGTCAGAACTAAGGCCTAAACCTCACCAAGTGACCATCTACTAAAATATCAACAGTTATCACAAATTTAAAACAGGACAGAGTGCATACAACTTCCAGTTCACAACTTCTAGCACACAGAGTTATTCAGCAAAGAACCAAGAAAATGTGATAAATTCTAAATAGAATTCATTCTTGATGTGATTCAGATGTTGGAACTATGAGAGAGATATTTTATAGCAATTACTATACTATATTCCATGAGGTAAAGAAAAACACAATTGATAAGAATGAAAATATAGGAATTCTCAGAAGGGAAATAGGTACCAATAAATAAATTAAAAACAAATACAAAGTTAAAAAATATATTCTGAAATAAAAAAATATATTTTATGACCAAGGCAGCTCTGAGGAGGTGATACAGGACATGAACATGGAACAGATATTATCTAGTATGAAAAACAGCAACAGATAGAGAAAAGTGAGCAGAGCCTTGGGATATTCTGGGATAAAACTGAAAGATCTAACATGGATATAACTTGAGCTCTAGAAGGGGAGGAGAAAAAGATTGAGATAGAAAAATTATCTGAAAAAATGACCAGAAACTTCTCAAAACAGGTGAAAAACATAAATTCACAGACTCCAGCTCAGTGAACCTCAAAACAGATAGAGTCCAAGAAGAACCACACCTCGATGCATCAAAACCACACTGCTGAAAACCAAAGGTAAAGAAAACAATCTTGAAAGTAGCTAAAGAAAGACAACACATTACATTTCAGTGAACAATGATTGAAATGATTCTGTGGTTCTCTACACAAACTGTAGAGGCAGAAAACAATGGAATAAACATCTTTAAATTGTTAAGAAAAAAGATCTACCAATTCAGAATTCTATTCTCAGTAAAAATATTCTTCATGGTAAGGGGCAAATAAAGACATTCTCGGATAAAGAAGCACTAAGAAATTCATCAACATGTTCTGTAAGACTGGTAAGGGAAGTTTTCCATACAAAAGGGAAAAAATACCAGAGGGAAACAAGCATCCTCAGGAATGAAAAGAGCAAGAGAACTTGTAAAGAGCTAGGTAAGTAGAAAAGAAAACTATAGTCTCCTAAGTTCTTTAAAATGCATATGACTTTTTAAAGCAAAAAAGTTTAACACTGAGTGGTGAGGTCTTCAATGTATGTAGACATAACACATGTAACTATAACAACATAAAGGCAACTGTAAACAGGGGGTAAGGCTAAAGCGCATATTTTAATATAAATAAAACAGATTTCAAGAAAAAGAGAAGTACCAGAGTTAAAGATGATATTTCATGCTGATAAAAGAGGCAACTCATGAAGAAGACATCAGAGTTATAAAAGCATATACATCTAATAATATAGCTTCAAAAAACATGAAGAAAAATTGATGGAATAAAAGAGCAAACAGACAAGCCTATAATCATAAGTAGAAAATTTTAACATTCTTTTCTGGGAAATTGATAGAATATTAAGCCCCCAAAAAGCAGTAAACATAAAAGAGCTGAATGCTATTCAATTACATTGATCTTTTTGACATTTATAGAACATTCCACTCCTAGATTTTTTCCAAGGGAAATGGAAACATACATACACACACACAAAGACTGTTATACAAATATTTATAGCAGCTTTATTTGTAATAGCTCAAACTGGGAACAGCCTAAATGTCCATCAACAAGTGAATGGATCATCAAATTGGGTAGGTCTATACAATGAAACAATAAAAACAAAAAGGAATGAATGATGTATACAACACTGATCAATATATACAACATGGATTAATCTCAAAATCATTATGCTGAGGGAGAGAAGCAAAACATAAAGAGTACATATTGTATGATTCCAGTTATATAAACCTCTAGAAAATCCAAACTAATCTTATAATGACAGAAGCAGATGGGTGGTTGCCTAGCGACAGGGTGGAGGGAGGGACAGATTACCAAAAGGGCGCATGGCAACTCTGGTTGGTAATGAAAATGTTTATTATCTTAACAGTGATGATGGTTTCATGAGTATACACATATGTCAAAAACGGATCAAACTGTACAGTTTAAATATTCATAGTTGATTACACATCAATTATACGCCAATAAAATTGGAGAAAATGTTCAACATAAAGATAGGGTTTTCAAAGCATGGTCTGAGTGTGGGTCAATCACAAGATTTATCTAGGCAATTTGTTTAAAATGTACATCTCAGGAGTAACTGGGTGGCTTCGTTGGTTAAGCGTCCGATTTCAGCTCAGGTCATGATCTCACAGTTTGTGAGTTCAAGCCCCACAATAGACTCTGTGCTGACTCAGAACCTGGAGCCTGCTTCAGACTGTGTCTCGTTCTCTCTCTATGCCCTCTCTTGCTTGTACTGTCTTTCTCTCTCTCTCAAACATAAACATTAAAAAAAAAAATTTTTTAATGCACATCTCAATCCTCATCCTAGACCTACATACCCTGATATGAACATTTTACAAATGCTCTCCAGGTGATTACCAGGCACACACTTAACCACTAGTTAAGGCCCAGTTCAAATGCCACCTCCTCTCTGATGCTTCTATTGATCTAACGGATGGACACAGTCCCTTCTTCACACCTCCCAAAGCTCCATCTCAAGAGTGGTACTTATGTTACCATGCTCTAATTATATAGTCTCATCTTCCCTACTACATGCTAAGTTTTACAGGGAGAGGTCACATCTTAATGGTGTTCGTGTCCTCCTCTTTGGGAGGCACAGTGCCTTACACACAAAAGATGCTAAGTAGACGAACGGCAAGTCTGCCTGTACATAATACTATGCCTGGTACAGACACACATCTTGCTTGAATCCTCTAAAAGTTCTCCAGCTGAGATTAATAACACTGAATGTCACAAGTGGTGCAGAGGCTTCAGAGATTGGCTACCAAGACAGTAATAGACTGGAGATAGGTATTTATTCACATAGGAAAAGAAGCACTGGGTATCCTACTTGGACATACAAGCAAAGTTCATAAAGTACACAACTCCTTGCAAACAGAAATCTAAATTGTTCCGGGACACACATTTCAAATACTCATATTTCTAGCATTCCATCCCGAATGTAATCAGGACAAGGTCTTGGCACAATCTTTTTCAATCTCTTCTTCCCCGCCGTTCTGCCTGCCATACCCCTGTTACAAATACTTACCACACAGTATTGTAATCATTTGTATGTCTGTGTAGGCTATGCTATTCCCAAAGGAAGAACAATGCTTATTTTATTTTTCTACAGTCTTAGAAGGAATTCAAGAGAAATTTGACAAATCAACAACAACAACAAATGATTGTTAACACTGGAAACTGGGAGCCTGGGTGGCTTAGTCAGTTTAGCATCCAACTCTTGGTTTCAGCTCAGATAATCTCACTGTTTGTGAGTTCCAGACCTGCATCAGTCTCTGAGATGACAGTGTAGAGCCTACTTGGGATTCTCTCTCTCTCCCTCTCTGTCAAAAATAAATAAACTTAAAAAAAAAAAAAAGAAACTGTTCATGTACATATTTACAAGGTTTTCCCAAAAGAGCCCACTTTTAAATTTTGAAAAGACATGAAGAAAGAGATTCCATCTTTTAAATGTTATATTCCACTACAGAGCTTTTTCTATCCTCGGGCCTATGTACAATCTTCTAAATTTCACAGGGGCTCAATAAATGGTAAATTCCTTCCTGGTACAGTGACAGCCTACAGTCACCCTGGTGATGATTTTAGATGTTTGTGCTTTGTATATTACCTGAAAAGACATCAGCAGCCTGAGTCAACCCAATGGGAAATGAGGGTGTGGTATTTGGGGACATGACTCAGTACTGTCCTCAAAGAAAAACCAATCAAATCATGACAATTGTCACCACCCACATCACGATTACTAAATCTAAGAAAACTGAAAGCAATGATAAAGACACTAAAAAATAAAGAAGAAATAAAGTAAAATTTTATAATCTATGTGAAAAAGCCTTATCTTACTCCGGGGGGGCGGGGGGGGAACTCCACATATATTCCATAGTCAACTTAAATGTGTAATAGAGTATTCACAGACTGTGCATATTAGCAATCTAATTCCCTGCTTTTAATTAAATGCACTCTATCATAGGAGATAACATACATGGTGGCGTAGCCCTTCTTTAGGGGTAACAAATAATTACCGACCAAAGAGAGTTCTGTTTGCTGTTATTTGTTTCATTTGGTTTCAGTTCTTCATTCTAAGTGTGAAAGAATAGTTTATTGGAAATGGATTTCTAGCCATTTTGAAATCATGCAGTTTATTATCTGGATAGCACAGCATGGTCCTTTCCTCAGGCTCTATCAATGGGGATCATACCAGCATCTACATGGGAGCCTTGTTATCAAGACTATATGAAAGAAAGGCTCAGAAGCATTGATGAGATGTGGTGAGATGCTGGCCTACAGGAAGGGCTCAAGTGTGGCTGCTAATCTCACTGTCCAGTCCCGGTTTCTTTGTTATCCAGTTACTGTAGTACTTACCTGTGCTGCTGTGAGATCTTTAAAGGAGATATATAACCACCAATGTTAGTGTTTCTTGGAAGTTCTATTTTAAAAGGCAGGGGAGTGCAGGGGAGGGAAGGAAATGTAGGCGAGAAGATGGAAGGAACAGCAAAATGGAACCAGAGGACTGAAGTGTGCAGTCAACCTTTCTCTAGACCACGGAACTCAGCAGACAGAAAATTAGCTGTTCTTACAAATAAAGCCTGCGGTTGATGACTGCCAGGCACACAGTTTAAAGATTTTTAACTACAGATGTCAAAACACATCCGAGTCTGAGAACACAGAGCAGAACTTTGTCACAATAACTTGAAGTTCAAATAGCACAGCCCACACAGAATTTCTTTTACAAAATCGTCTCTTCTTCCTTTTCGTTAGTCTCCCTTACTTGCAAGATATTTCATTTAAAATTCATCTGCACAATTTTCCACCAACTAAAAGCACACCTTACCACAACTCTGAATCTCTTAAATATGTTTGCATCTTAGATATCCTGGATTTTTTAATTTTTTTTCTTTCACTTTGCCATTTGCATCAAGAACATTTGACACTGCTGATCTAACTGTGGAACAGCAGTCCCATTAATGCACAATAATGACTTCGAAACCTGTTTCAGATAACTGTATTTGGCCAATTACTGTGTGAATAAACCTCATAAAAACCCATCAAGGAAGCACCATTCCCAGCAACAACTGACATGTTAAGTTGACCATCCCCTGACCAGCTTTCTCAGTCCTGGCCCCTGATAATACATGCTTCTGGGAGGAAGCCTGGGATTCCTTCAAATCTTCTAAGAAACAGAACAAAACAAACAAAAATACCCCAGAAGTATTTGAAGATAGCTCCTGCTCAAGAAGAGATTAAATCTTACATATTTGATCCTAATTTTTTGTGTTTTCTACTAAGAAGAATATACATGTATTGGGCTGATTTTCTGGTGTCTCTTACTATTGTTTATTGTCTTTTTCCCTCTAAAATCACTCAGACTAGAATCCTGGATACTGAGATGACTAAGATCAAAGAGGTAATCTAGTTCCAATTAATGAGAAATCATTTCTGTGATGTGCAGGACAGCCTCTGTTCAAATATTTCCTTTTTAAGGGGGCTCTGTTGCTAAATGGCTCTAACCATTTAAAAAAAAATTAAAAAACAAAATCAGCAATTAATTTTAGTCAGCATGCCAGACCTGGTACTAATAAGCACATTACATACATCACCTAGATGAATCCTCATAATGAAACTTTGAGTGAGGTATCATTGTGCCCATTTTAGCTACGAGAAAACTAAGACTCACAGGGGTTTAAGCAACTTGCCTGAAGTTGACACAGCTGTCAACCAACAGAAAACCTAAGACAGACATCCAGCCCCAAGCCTCACAACTTTTATACACAGCCCTTAACATGCAACCTCTCTGTCCTTCTTCTCTAGGTCAGCTCTTCAAATACTAGAAAACTATCCAAGAAGCATTTGGCCCCATGCTAGGCTTTTCCCCCATGCTTTCCTTGACGGAAAGGAGAGGAATCTGTGAGCTGAGTCCAGGCCCCTGCAGACTGAGGTTACCTAGGAGTTAAGAAGGGAAGGCTAGGCCTCCAGTCTCCCAAGTTGGATACCACAAATCTTGCACTTGACTGCCACCCCATTTCTTCTGTCTCACACCATCCTTATTCTCTAATTCCATGACCTTACCTGTGGTCTCTCCACATTTCTCAGCCACCAACAGGGCCTGCTCTTCTCCATTCTGCTGCACGAGGCCCTGTGACCAACCCTGAACCAGAGCCACTGCCCTCCAAGGCAAGAGTAAATGCCCCACTATGGGAAGGGGGGAGGGGTGCAGTGCAATCCACATCGGTTCCCCTCCACTTACTGCTTACACAGTGAGCTCCTGCTCAAATGCCCAGTGCCACCAACTTGCTATGGAAGATTTATACTCTCAAAAAATATTGTTTAATTATACTCAGATAGTGATTAAAAAAAAAAAACAGCTCTGAAATTAAGTTTAGAGACTCTCATTTTTACTAAGCAATGGTCCTGTAGAGAAGAGCTGTATAGATCCTTTCCAAGTACCTACAGATAGGTAGAATGTAATGAGAGGCCTAATCTTCCCACTTACCCTCAGTCACATGGCACTGCCAGCACTGAGGGCAGCTAACAACTACACATTATAGGCCCAGGTAGTTTTACATTGTATCCGGTTGCATTTATGAAATATCTTGAATTTGGGGCCCTATTATAAATGAAATAAGAACAAAAAAGGATTATACTTTGGCCTTGGTTCTTAATAGTCTATATTTGTTTCTTAAACAGTTTGGAAAACAAACTGCACTCATGTGGTAGGGATCAAATGCCTAGGGACAACTGCAAAGCAACATATCAACAAATATGAATCTATGAAGTACAAAGCCAACACTTCAGTGCCAACAAGGAAGATCTCCAAAATAAGGAAGTCTTTGCAAAATTAGATGTGAGAAGTGAAGTTCTTCCAGAGTTAAGTAGGGACAGAGTTAAGGGACAAGTATAGGGGCAACAGGAAGAGAGAGAGATGGTGAGGCTGTCCTTACAAGGGCACATAAATGCATACGAAAATAAATACACAAATGAAGGAGAAAAGAGTCTTTTTCAAGAGAGCCTACAAATAAAATGTTGGATTCTTTTCTACCTGAATTTACCAGTTGCTGTTCCATCACCCCACAGCCAAGAACTTCTAGCCATTCTCCGTGGAAGTTGATCTCCATCTCAAAGGAAGGATGAGTAAAAGGGAAGTAGCAGTCTACCCACCTAATGTCCAGTCCTGCAAAGATGCCAAATAAAAACAGACAGTGTTAAAGGCAGTCTATCCTTCTTTATGACCAAGGCTGCTCTTCAGCTAATGACAACAATTACTACTTTCTGAGTAAAATAAATAGCAAACAAACTCATTTGCAACACGTTAGGAGGAGGCAATAAATCTTAAAACTTGTGAAAAACTGGGCATGTCTTGCTCAATATGAAAAACACTTTGTGCAGTTCCAGGACCCTCTAAAAGCAAATCAATCACTTGTCAAATCCCTGCAAACAGCTGGCAGAGGGAAAAAATTAGGTCAAGATCAGGGGAAAGCAGGTAATTCTTCTAGTTCTGTAAGTGAAAATGGTATCTTTTCAGAGGTAAAGAAAAAAAAGTTTTACTATATATCCTGCAAACTTACTTATCAACAGTATGACTACTTTTGGATAAACTAATCAACTTTCTCTTCCATAAGTATATATATAGATATATAGATATATATATTAATTTTTTAAATTAAGTTTATAAGAACTAATAAAAAGTTAAGTAAGATCTATCAGCAAAATTTAGGCAAAACATCTAGAAAGCCAAAACATTTTTCCTACAGAGGGTGACAAATGTTCATACATCTAAACAAACAAGTACAGGCTAAATACGGGAATACATTTCTCAAAAAGCAATCGTGAACATGGCACTCATAAACAAGGACATTATTAATGGACAAAAGAAAAGACTAATGAATTAAAAACAAATCTTGCAAAGAGTAGAAGTCACTAAACACACAAAAAACAGATGAGAAGTTCCCCTGGTAGCCAGATGCTCACCATGAGGAAAAAAGAAAAGTGGCATTGGGCAAAGCATCTACAGTCTCTTGCCTGGGCTCCCTTCCCTTTATGCAATGATCTTTGTCTTCTTCTTTAAGCAATACTCCTGATTCCATTTCTCCACAGTAGAATGACCTCCTATGAATTCAAAACACTGTCTTTTCTCACTCAACACTATATTTTAAACCTTGTGGGAATCAGAATGTGAAATGAATAAAAATAATAACAAATATTGCTTCCATTTATGGACGACTTATTATGCCTCTGTCATCCCACTTCATAGGTAGGAAAAAAACAATCAGAAAGGTCAAGTGTCTGTCCAAAGGCACACAGCTAGCAGATGACTAGGCCAAACCGAGGTCTGCCCAACTTCAAAACTCCTGCTCTTGACAAATAAAATAAAATTCCCTGCCCATCAAAAAAAGACAGTTTAAGAATCAAAACAGATGGGAACGGAAGTATATAAAACATGGGGACCTTCCCTATGCCCAGACAACAAAAGGCAAGGTAGGCTTTTCTTTCATGTTCTGTTTTAGTTGCCTTTATTTTCTTACCTACCTGCTGTCTATGGCAGGTGACAACTAATTTCTGTTACACCAGTAATACAACATTCCCTGCTCTTGTGATACACATGGTATAATAAACAAACGTTACACTGCACATATATATGGCGCACAATTTGACATATGTTCACAATGTCTACATCCATGAAACTGTCACCACGATCAACATAAGGAACATGTGCATCACCCCCCAAGTTTCCTAGTGTGCTCCTGTAACCCTCCCCAGTGCCTGCTGCCATACCTCTTCTCCTCACCCCCACATCCCCAGGCAGCTGCAGATCTCCTTCTGTCCCTACAAAACAATTTGCCTTTCCTAGAATTTTATAACAATAGAATCATATATATCACGTACTTTTTTTCATATGGTTTCTTTCACTCAGAAGAAGGATTTTCAGATTCACCCATGGTGCATATATCAACAGTTCTTTCCTTCTTATCACTGAATAGAGTTCACCAACAGATTTTCTAACCAAGAATAAAAGTTGGTCCTGTTGCAGCCACTGGGGAAGTGTCCTCAGGTCTTCTAAGTAGTTCAGACTTCTCTGGATGGAAGCTCCTACGTGCAGAGCAGGTGCTCATTCACCATTATGTTCTGAGAAGAAGGTATCAGGACACCTGTGTGTTTGTCCACTTTGAGACCAACCATCCCCTACCACACTTTTACTGAAAAGCTGCAGACGCAGTCCCGCTGACAAACTGAGACCCGTGAAGCACTGGGACACAGAACTGAGTGCAGACAGACAGGCAGAGAAACAATTTTTATCATTCTTTTTTTGTAGCTCCTAGAAGATAAGCACAAATCACCCAGTGAAAACAGCTTAGAAAAAAGATTTTGTTTATATGGCTTGGATCAAATTTTACCAAAAGCAAAATGGCTACTCAGGGTTAACATGACTCTACCATTACACATTTAGACATCACCTGGAGCACAGTTAGGTGAGGTCTCCGTAAATTAATTTTTCTTGTGTGTCCTTATTTTACTCTTTTGGACAAGCTAAATGCATAGAATTTAGCTTATATAGCTTTATATCTCACCCCTATAAAACCTTACGCTTCCCCTAGAGAAAAAGAATATTGAAGACGTTACTGAGCCCTGAAAACAATCACAAGTGTTGATTAAAGTAATGCTACTATTAATTTTTATGAAACCCAGACGAAATCCCTACTGCATAAAGTCTATGGGAAGCTCAGCTTGCATAGATAGGACCCAACACACCCTCTGAGCTGCTGGTAGGAGTAGTGTCAACAGAGCACAAGGAAGGAACTGAAAAGTGATGGAAGGATCTAGCCCCTTCTCCAGGAGACTTCTGTTACTGAAGGACTTTGACCACTTCTAGAAGTAGAAAAATTTATAACTTTGGATTGAAATTTTTTAATGTTGAATAAATTCTTAAGATAAAATGTCCACATGTTGGGCATATGTTGCATCAACCCTTGCTCTTTTTTCATTGATGACTTCAGTCACTGTGGCCCTGGGTTCCTTCTTGCTCAGCCCTGGGTTCCTTCTTGCTCAGTCATCCAACAGGCATCTGTCAGGAGCAATCACAGTAATCACTCCACCCTGAAAACTACACCCAGCAAAGCATGAAAAAGGCAGGGAAGTTGGCCAAAGGTTTTCAGAATACATGAAGATGATTAATATTACTCATTTGTGGAGCAGATTCCATTGATGATAATATCACAAAAACTAAGACAGAAAACATAGGTTGGCAAAAGTTATGTCCAATGGCACTAGAGCATTTTTAATCCTTTCCAACTCCTCAGATCCTGTTAAAAGTTTCCTTTGTAAATCTATATGACCTTGCAAAGAATGCCAAATCCATAAACCGTTTACCCCCTTTGTTCCACTACTTTAAAGACTTCAGTTCTGAAATTCTGCTTCTTTCACATCAATAGGTAAAAGCCAAAGTCTATGAAACCCCAGTTTTAAGAAACCTGCATCTCTACTTCAAACAAAAATGGTCTTTATTTGAAAGTCAATTATATTAGTTAATGTGTAATTTTTGCCAAAACACCATATTCTTCTATATATATTCTTTAAATGTTTATTTTTAAGGTGGGGGGGATTCAGAGAGAGAGAGAAAGAGGGAGACAGAGGATCCAAAGCAGGTTCTGTGCTGTCAGCGCAAAGCCCAATGTGGGGCTCAAATTCACAAACTGAGATCATGACCTGAGCCAGAGTTGGAAGCTTAACTGACTGAGCTAGGCAGGTGCTTCCTTTTATATACTGTAACAATTCCAGTTACACTGACACATTAACAGTACTTTTTTTTTTTTTTTAACCACTCATACTGGAATCATTTAAAAATACACTTTCAGGGCATCTGGGTGGCTCAGTCAGTTAAGCGTCGACTTCAGCTCAGGGCAGGATTTCACAGTTTGTGAGTTCAAGCCCCATATCGGGCTCTGTGCTGACAGGTCAGAGCCTGGAGCCTGCTTTGGATTCCATGTCTCCCTCTCTCTCTGCCCCTCCCCTGTGTGTTCACTCACTCTCTCTCTCTCTCAAAATAAACAAACACTTAAAAAAAAGACACTTTCTTCTTGTTTTCTCCCTATAACCTCAAAATTATAGTAAGGATTGGGGTGCCTACATGGCTCAGTTGGTCAAGTATTCAACTTGTGATTTCACCTTAGGTCATGATCTGGCAGTTCGTGAGTTCAAGCCCCCCATCATACTGTGCACTAGGGATTCTCTTTCCCTCTTTCTCTCTGTCCATCCCACACCCTCTCCTTCTCAAAATAAATGAACATTAAAGAAAAGAAAGAATTATAGTGAAAAATTAATCCTATAATTATAGGATTATTATATTGGGTTGAAAAGGCATCTTGACATACAGCTTGTATTAAAAGATGTGATAATGAATAACTGGCTAAAAACTTACAGAGCATGGTTTATTTCACATGCCAAGTACCAGGAGTCAATTAAAAAAATTCACTAAAAACTATATATATTCACTAAAAACTATTAATATAAACATATTAATACAGTAAAATGTTTTGTAAACATGTCCAAATCATGTCCAAATGAATGCAAATCATTCATTAAATCTCTTCTTGGGGTGACAGAGGCAAATTATACACACATGTATTATTTATTTAATGGGAAATAATTGCAAAGTTTTTTCTTACCTTTGTTTTTTGTTTGCTTAGTTTGTTGGTTGCTTCATTTAGACCATAATTCACTAAACCATATTTATAAAGGAAGCTCAGAGCTTTTTAAAAATTGCCTTAGAACTCTGAGACTAGAGCAACTGTCAAAAGTTATATACCTTAATTTTGAGCTGAGAGTCAAATAAAATAAAGAACATCTTAGAATAAACAAAACCCCATTCAAGTCTCAGATTTCTACCTATTCCTGTGAAACAGTGGGCAGGTTAATTAATCTCTCTGAGCCCCAGCTGCCTCTTCTCCCCACCATGTATGACGACATCTATTTCAACAGTGGTCATAAATAAAGACCCTATAGAGGCCCAGGTTTTCTCAAAGGCAGAGAGAGATCCTCTTTGGAGGTCTGGGCAGTCACTCTGCCTTCTCTCCTAAATGAGGATGCTGGACTTTGTTCAA
Source organism: Hyaena hyaena (assembly GCF_003009895.1). Classification (NCBI taxonomy): domain Eukaryota; kingdom Metazoa; phylum Chordata; class Mammalia; order Carnivora; family Hyaenidae; genus Hyaena; species Hyaena hyaena. Next base: position 564,072 of record NW_024081222.1, on the reverse strand, counting down.
GAATGAAGACAGCCCAAAGTCTAAAAGCATCTCCTCAACTGGGACTGCAGAAATGATTAGTGAACATTCCTTCGGCACGGTGATGTGAGCCCAAATCCAAGTAGCTAGAAATCTAATTCTCTCAACTCTGGTGAGATATGACCTGCCCCTACCTGCCATGGGGAACCAGGGATATGGGAAAGGCAGCATTGCATGTCATCTGCTCTGTGTACCAGCCTCGCGGCTGCTGGAACCTTGAAAAACCAATCAGGGACACGATGAACGGGGCCTGTGTGGGGGTCTCCTCCCACCAATCCCTGTCTCCTATGCAGTGTTGCTGTGCCTAACCACTGTGACATACTATAAATATTAAATAGGTGTCATTCCATCTCACCCCCAACCCACCTCCATCACAGATCTCCTAGAACACCTTTAACTGCCCTGACTTACTGGCTCACTGAGGGATTCTTCCTCTGTTTCCCATGCATACCCTGTGTATTTAAAGGTGAGACTTTGCTATCAGAAACACCTCCCAGAGGTGTGAGAATCTATATTTTAAAAGGTTGATGGCCCAAACTAGAGCATGTACCAGTGATTTTATATATCCTACTATGGCTACCCTCCACTGAAGGAGATAAGTGTTTAAACTGACTAGACAAATATGCAATTAGTAACTGCTACTAGGCATTAATTTTTCAATAGGTTTTCCCTCCGCTAGTAGCAGGAAAACAGAATGCAGCGCTCTGATACCAGGGCTGCTACTCATGCTATCTGCACAGGATACAGCGTGCATTAAGGAAGGAAAGTGAGGTGGGCAGAAAACAGGTGAAAGGCTAAAAATAAATTCTTAGAAAAATACTAAGATCATCCTAGATGATTACAATCTAACTAGGGAAATTACCCATCTACCATGTCAAAGGTACCTGACAATTCCATCTTTTTCTGTTTCTGTTTAATTAAATTAAAGACCCACAGTCCCTTAAACTGAATATACAGCAAGCAGCATACAGGCATTTTTTCACTTATCTCAGTATTGCTCTATTCTAATAGTTTTCTTTAAAAAATCATTTTAAGAGATAATAGGTTCACAAGGTTCAAAATCAAAAAACACTGTAAGAGGATCTATTTTACTATATAATAGTGCATTAGTGACATCACAAGGAACAAAACTTTTTTACTTATGTGAGGTGACTATTCGCTAAATTTATTGTGGTAATCATTTCACAATATATACATGCACCAAGTCATTACGTTGTATACCTTATACTATTACAACACTATATATCAATTATATATCAATAAACCTGGGAAAAAAATAGGTCATCAGGTAAAGTCGCACTGCATCCCTGTCCCTGTCCTACCCCCTCCTAAACGCTTATGGGTAAACTACTAGGGTTTCCTTTTCATTGCCAGATGTAAGCAAATACAAATACGTACTTCTATTTTCTCTCCTTTTTTATGTAAAATACAGCATTCTTGCATATTATTCCACACCATGCTTTTTTCACAAAATCATATGTTTTGGAGACACTGACCTCCTCACTCCCTTTCTTGCTCCTTTGCTGTGTTCAAGAAATAGCTATGCTACATTTATGTAGCATAGGGATACATGAATTACATCCATTATTCTGCTTTGAACAATAGTGCTACACTAACTACTGTTGGACACAGAGTGAATGGTTTTATAGTTTTAATGTTGTCCTCTACAACAGTTGTAACAATTTTGCATTCCCATCAGCTCAATACTTTTCAAGGGTGCCAAGGCCACACAAGTAATTAGTACAAGAGTCCAACTGGAGCTCGTGTTCAGGCTGAACATACAGGGTATCTGTCGGGTGCTGACACAAGATCAACGCAGGCTGAACTCCCTGAGCAGCTCTCACATAGCCAGTGCAGAAGCTGGACACCATGGACATATTCCCAGGTTCCTGCTGAGTTCCCTGCCCTTGTTGTCTGTCTGCATGTCCTGTCTCTCCCCTAGCAAATGAAAAGAGTATGCTCTGGATGAAATAGCCACATGGGTGGCAGTAATGAGGAAGAGGAAGCACAGGTAAGGCTTGAAGCATCCGTATGGGAATATGAAATTGATTCCATTTCCAAAACCCACCCCAGAGGCAGTACAAAGTCATTCATAACTTATGAATAATTCCTCATCTAAGGACCTTACAAACCTGGCAATGGCATCACTGTGACTCTTTAGCACGCCATATATATCCTATGTGTCCACAAAGCCACATACCCTTGAATCCAGGACTGCAGACAGCTAAGAGGAATAAAATCATTCCAGCTACAAAGTTAGTGTTAAAGACTACCTTTTCCCTCTTGGAGAGGGAAAGAGGGTAATAAAAGTCTCTGGTGTGGGACCTCCACAGCACATAGAAGACGCTATTAGCACTATTTCAGCCACAATGATGCCCTCTGCTAAGACCTATACAAATTAATAGGGAAAAAAGAAAAGGCTAGCATTTTCTACCACCAACGGTGATAGTATAACTGATCACACAGCTATTAACACAGAGTCTTCTGCCTGGTACAAAGACTGGGGTGGTGTATTCTTTCAGGCTCTTGCCCTAAACAACTATACACAGGAATACTTTTGATTAGGGCTTGGATCTTAAAATATTATCATCTCTCTACCTCACAATGGGGTGAGAAATGGAGTACAGCACAATTTAATGGCTTCTCATTCCAAATCTGGGCATGAGGTCAGAGTCACGAGGATAACCAACTGCTCTCTGGCTATACAGGAAGCAGAGGAGACAGCATAACAGCAACCTGGCCTGGGGTGAGCCACAGCCACAGGCTCTCTGGTCCTCAATCTTCTTCGCCAACCATTCCCACAGGACAGCACACAGACAAGCCTTATAGACAGAAGGCTAACACTCCGCCCCCACAAATCTGATCAAAGAAGCCATAGGTAGGCCAGTAATAATGCATGGAAAGAACAACCATAGATCTAGGATCCAATCCCAGCTCCACTATTCTAGCCAAAAAAGTTCCTTACTCTATCACTGCCTCAATTTTGTTTAAAATAAAAATACTTACCTCATGAGTTCTGGTAATGATTCAGTAAGGAAAAGTATGTAAAGAACCTAAATACTAAATGGGTGAGTTTTGAATTGAATGTCATTGAAACTCAGATCATAATCTAAAACATGTTTCATCTTCTTATAAAAATATGGAAAAACAAAAACATTTCCAAATTGCATCCTTAAGGTAATCAACATTTGCTGCTCATTTAGTGTGGCACTGTGCTGAACACCACACATGCCCTCTTTAATCTTTACACTGATACAAACACCGCTCAATGACTCCTACTGTCCACATCATACAGACAAAGGAACTGTGAACGCAACAGCTTATGTATCTTATCTCAGTTTACACAGTAAATGCCAAGATCAGAATTCAAAACCAGGTGTCAGACAATAAAGCCCTATGCTGCCCTCCACTGGAACAGACAATGAAAAACTACACTAACTTGGCTTTCCACACAAAGTGGCTTTACATAAAAGACCAAGATGACACCAGAGACTCCTTGTTTTTCTAAAACATTATGACAGGTATGATAACAAAGAGAAAACCAAAAAGGTATAGGCTACATTCAAAGATAAGAGAAATATCTTCACAGGCTAGAAACAGAACAGAAATGCAAAGCAGTGAGAGAGGAGAAGGCACAGTGCTTCTGGGCTCAGGGTCCATACTCAGGAAGAGGAGTCAAGAGCTTGCTGTTATCATGATGATGTACTGCTGGCTCAAGATCTGAGGGAAGCTAAAAGCCTAAAGTCAGATGCTAGAATGGAACACTCCAGGCTCATATAAGAAGGGTGACAAAAACTCACAAAATCCAGCCTGGGGTAGGAGCTCTGAAGAGCTGTAGGTAGGCTGAGATATCCTAGCCATAGGCATTGGATCTGCCATATTGTTTAAGTCAGCACTGGTCAGTACATAGGACACATCCCTGAGTCTGTTCAGGTTTCAAGCCTAGAGAGCTAGGTGGAACCAAATGTAAAGCCACATAGGGGAGAAACAAGCAAAGTAGGAGAGAACAGGAGGAAGAAAAACAGAGAAAAGGAAAAGAAAAAGGAAAACAAAAATCCTCCACTGAATATGAATCTGTAAACCAAAATTCCAAAGTACATGAATAAATCTAATGCTAAGTGAGCTGGCCAATAAAACCAACCAACAAAGAATTCACTCCAGATGAGATTAATTTTCTAAAGCAACCTAAGATTTTAAAACAAGTATGTTTCAAGAGTGCCTTTGGCTCAGGTCATGATCTTGCGGTTTGTGAGTTTGAGCCCTGCAATGGGCTCTGTGCTGACAGCACAGAGCCTGGAGCCTGCTTCAAATCTGTGTCTCCCTCTCCCTCTTTCTGTACCTCCCCTGCTCACACCCTGTCTCCCTCTCTCTGTCTCTCTCTGTCTCTCAAATATAAACATTAAAAACATTAAAACAAGTATATTTCAGATATCCCAAGAAATACAATAAAGCACAATTTACAGATTTGTTCTTAAAAAACTCATAAGGCAATCTTTGGGTAAACCAGATCTAAACAATGCAACTGTAAGATTTTATCTATCAAATTTTGCTTTGAGAAGCAAAACATCAGTCCTGGTTTCAAAGAATTCCTGTCACAAACAGTAAGCAGCAACAGAAAACAAGTCAAAGACAGATTAAGTGATGACAGAAGAAGAAAATTTTTTTAAAAAAGGAAGAAGATGAAGAGAGAGATGTAAAAGAAAAAAATGGAGAAGTACAGATAGTCCTTGATTTACGATTTTTTGACGTTTACAATAGACTGAAAGCGATATGCATTCAGTAGAAACTGTACTTCGAATTTTGAAGTTTGAACTTTTGTGGCAGCAACAAGCACAGCTCCCAGGCAGCCATGCGGTCACAAGGGTAACAGCCCGTACACTTCCAACCACTCTATACATGTACAACCGTTCCATTTTTTGCCTTCAGTACAGTATTCAACAAATTATATGAGGTACTCGAGACTTTATTTTTTATCGGATAGGTTTTGTGCTAGCTGATTTTGCCCAGCTGTAGGCTAATGTAAGTGTTCTGAGCACAATGAAGATAGGTGAGGCTACACTATGTTTGGCAGGATAGGTGAATTAAATGCATATTCTACTTAGGATATTATCAACTTACAATGAGCTTATCAGGACATGACCTTATCATAAATCGAGGAATATCTAAAAGGAGAAGTCAAAGTGTCAAATGAAAAAGAAAGACCTCCATGTCTGGACAAGGTAGAATAATAATGAATCAGTTTTACCTTTCCACATGAAAAACTAACATAAAACAAAAACGATGCCACATAAGACACTGGACATCAGGTAACCAAGGGCACTGGTCCATGAGATGGGAGCCCTAACACTGTCCCAGGAGAGAAGAACACAGAAAGAGCCTAAAAAGACTTCCCAAGTTAAGGAGACAGAGCTGGGAGTCTATAAAAGTCAGGGTTAAGCAGAGTTCACTGAACAGAGTGGAAAGGAGTGGGCTGCAGAGATAGAGAACTCCGAAGATCTGGGGGGAAAAAACACCATTTTAATACTAAATTGAACACTGTCAGTACTTAAACCTACACAAGGCTGGGGAACAAATAAAACAAAAATATTAGAGGGAATAATGCTGGGAACTCACAAGGACCAAGAATACTGCCAGTTCCCAACAGTCAAGTGGAAAACTTACTAATCAATGGGTTATCACTTACAGTACTAAGAAGGGTCTTACATTGGTTTTGGGAAAAAACTAACCCTGGACTAAAACCCTACACTGATCCTGTCTAACAAGACTTAACAAGAAGACCAAAATGGGTTAGGTTTTTCTAAGTAATCCCATAAGAAACTTCAGGAATATTATGAGAAATACAAAAATACTGAAAGCATTACAAGGTAAAATTAACAATGTCTGGCATTTTCTAGAAAATTATCAATCAGAAAAGAAGAAAACAGTAGGAAAAAATAGATAGCAATTCATCAACAAATGACACAGATGATAGATGTAGTAGGAAAAAGACACTAAACTATGTATGATAGTAGTATTCAATATATTCAACAAGCTACAGTAAAGCTTGAAAAAGTTAAGTAGAGACAAGATACAAAAAGATACGCATCAAAACAAATGAATGGGGTGAAAAAGAAAGGAACACTCGCTGGAATTCACAGCAGATTAGACATTGCAGGAAAAAAAAATGGTGAACTTGAAGATCTAGCAATGGAAACTATTCAAAAGGGAACACAGAAGGAGGAAAAAAAAAGAAACAAAACTGAAAGAAAAGTGAAAAGAACACCAATGAATTCTGAAAAAGTTTCAAGTGGCCAAATATAGATGTTACTGCAGTCCCTAAAGAAATAAAGAGGGAAAATACGTGAAGAAAAAATTTACCAACATTTCCCAAAGTGGATGCAAAATATAAACCCATCAATCCCAACTCAACCAACCTCAGGCACAAAAGAATCTAAAGAAAAGTACACCTATGCAAATCATAACCAAATTGCTTAAATTCAATCACAAAGAAAAAATTTCAAAAAGAGAAGATACATTATATACAGAAGAACAAAGGCAAAAGAAAGAGTCACAGAGCAGATTTTCTTAAAAGAAATAACACTCATGAGAAGAGAGAGAAACAATATTTTTTAAGAACTAAAACAAAAAAACTGTCAATCTAGAATCCTTTACTCAGTGAAACTATCTCAAAAACAAAGACAAGATAAACACCTTTTTCAGACAGACAAAAGCTGAAGGAATTCACTGCTAGCAGATCCGTACTATGAAATATACTAATGACAGCCCTTCAAGCAGAAGGAAAATGATACCAGTTAGAAACTAAAGAAGGAGCAATACACATCATAACTAGTTGGGTAAATATAAGATTGTTCTTCTTTTTTTCTTTAAATATCTTTAAAAGCTAGCCAACTATTTAAACAAAAATAACCACAATGTATTTAGCAGTTGATAACACAGATAAAAGTAAAATACATTAACACCATCAGCATAAAGTCCAGAAAGGGAGAAATTAAAGTCTACTGTTGCGAAGTTTTTATACTATACATGAGTAGTATAATGTCACTTGAAGATAGACTATGAGGACATAAAGATATATACTATCAACCACAAAGTCATTGCTAGAATAACGCAAGTTATAGCTACTAAATCAAACAAAATAGATAAAATGAAACAGTAAAAACTCCACAATTAATCCAAAGAAAGCAAAGCTGTAAAAAAAAAGAACCAAGAACAAATGTGACAAACAGAAAATAGCAAAATGATCATTTAAACTCAGCCACATAGATACTCACATAGATGCATATAATTTCATTAAAACAACTTTGAGGGGCGCCTGGGTGGCTCAGTCGGTTAAGCATCCAACTTGGTCTCAGGTCATGATCTTGCAGTTCATGAGTTTGAACCCCACATCAGGCTCTGTGCTGACAGCTAGCTCAGAGCCTGGAGCCTGCTTCAGATTCTGCAGCTCCCTCTCTCTCTAACCCTCCTCTGCTTGTGCTCTCTCTCTCTCTCTCTCAAAAATAAATAACATTAAAATTTTTTTTAAAACTTTGAATAAGAAGAATAAGGGTGGAATGCTGACTTCAAGACTTGTGATGAAGCTACTATAATGAAAAAATGTGACACTGGATCACAACAGACAATTAATAGATAAATGGAACACAACAGACAGTCCAGAAATAGACGCAAATATAGTCAATTGATTTTAGACAAAGGTAGAAAGGCATGATGACTTCAACAAATGATGCCAGAACAACTGGAGATCCATATGCCAAAAAAAACACAATAATCCACAGCTCATACCATATGTAAGATTTTTCAAAACAATCACAAGCCTAAAAATACAACTAAAAACTATAAAACTTCTAGAAGAAAACAGAGTAGAAAAATCTTTATGACCTTGGGTTAAGAAAGATTTCTCAGAAACTACATGAAAAACATACTCCATAAAAGACAAAATTAATTAATTAGGTTTCATCAAAATTAAGAACCTCTGCTCTTTGAGGGACACTTAATAGAATGAAAAGACAAGCATAGAATGGGGGGAATATCTGCAAATCACATATCTGATAAAAGACTTGTCTCCAAAATACATAAAGAAGGTTTGAAAATCAATTTAAAAAAATTTTTTAATGGGAAAAAGGTTTGGAAACTTCACCCAAGATGGGTAGATGGGTAGCAAATAAACACATGATGCTCAGCATCATTAATAATTAAGAAAATGTTAATTAAAAGCACAATCAGATACAACTATACACCTATTAGAATGGCTAAAATTAAAATGACTGACCATACCTAATATTGCCAAAGATAGGGAGCAACTTCTACTATCATGTACTACTAACAGGAATAGAAAATGGTTCACTCACCCACTTTGAAAAACAGTTTGGCAGTCTCTTATAAAGCTAAATGTACACCTCAGCCATTCTATTTCTACATATTTACACAGGAGAAACAAAAATATATGCCCATAAAAGACCTGAACCTGGGTGGCTCAGTCAGTTAAACAGCCAACTCTTGATTTTGGCTGAGGTCAGGACCTCAGCCCCGCACTGGGCTCTGTGCTAATGGTGTGGAGGCTGCTTTGGATTCTGTGTCTCCCTCTCTCTGCCCCTCCCGCACTCGCTCGCTCACTCTCAAGAATAAACACTAAAACTTTTTTTAAATTTTTTAATTTGATTCCATTTTAGGAACAAAGTAGAACTAACCACTATAAACCTATTATTCTCAATCACTTTCACTTTATTTATATTAACAGGGATTCATGGCTAGAGAAAAATGTGAAAAGATACAGAAGACATGGGATCTTTATTACCTTTGACAACTGACTTCCCTCTTGACCAGGACTACAAACACAATTTAGAACCCTAGAATATTTTGGTTGGATGGGAACACATGTACGTTGGGTTGACTAGCAGGTTATCTGGGGGATGGGGGGGTGTTATCAACACCTATCAAGCAAAAAGTTGGCAACAGGTTGGGGCAGAAGGAGAAGTCAGTGAGCTGCAATTAGACGCAACAAAGCCTTACCTCACCTCAGCTCTGGAGCTTAGCCTATGAAGACTGCCCCATACTGGGATAGTTGGGTGGTTGGTCAAAATGATGGGCCTTTATATTTCTGCTACAACCAGTCTTTGGATGTGGGCAGCCCTGGGAAAGACATGTCCTTGGGCAAGGAGACTGTCCACAAGCTGAGGCAGTCCCCAAAAGAGCTGACAGCTGGGAGCCATCTGCACTCTCATTGGCATGGATCCTTGGAGGGGATCCTAAAACATGTATCTCAATGACCATCAGAAGTCTTTTTTTTTATCTTAAACAAAAGGTAAGAGACATGATTTGCCCAAGACAACATATCTAGTCAACAGCAAAGGATACAATCTGTTTCTTCTTCAGACTCATTAGCCTAACTTGTGTTACGAGGTCAATGCTTTTTAAAGGGACAGTCCAACGTTTAGCCAAGACTGCACCAAAGAAGGCTATAAATCCTGAGGAACAGAGAGTGAAACTAAAATGTTAGGAATCCTATGGGGCGCCTGGGTGGCTTAGTCGGTTAAGCGTCCGACTTTCAACTTAGGTCATGATCTCGCAGTTCGTGGGTTCGAGCCCCTCGTCGGGCTCTGTGCTGACTGCCAGCTTAGAGCCTGGAGCCTGTTTCAGTCTGTGACTCCCTCTCTCTCTGACCCTCCCCTGCTCACGCTGTCTCTCTCTCTCTCTCTCTCTCCTAGAAATAAATAAAAAAAACATTAAAAAAAAATAAAATAAAATGTTAGGAATCCTAAACCCCCACCTTAGTTGCTCTGAAAGAAATGATTGGCCAAATAGGATACAAAATATTGGAAAAACAATTTAGAAATGTTTAAAATGATAGCAAATGCCACAAGCATGAAAATAATCTAAAGGTTATTTTATTCCTTTCTAATTCTAAACTGGAAACCTCTCTTAGCCTTAGGATGCTGGCACAATTGAAATGTTAGCAGAAAATAATAAACTGCTTTGGAGAGGCAGGGGAATAAAACCCTGAAACTAAAGCAGCTGTAATAACAACAAATTGCCACAAGGAAATAGTGTGTTCTAATTTTTAATTTTGCTCAAGAACAAAGGAATATGATATTAATAACACCATCAAAAAAAGTGGAAAGGAAGCTTAGACCATAAGCACAAATAAAAAAAGAGTCATTGAATAATTCTGAGGAGTGCTAAGGCAGTAACTCCTCGTTAACTAATTAAAGAAAGATATAATCTGAAGTTTTTAAAAGATCTTTGGTATCTATAATGGAACTGAGTTTGATGTGGCAAATAGGGCTCTACCCTGAGCTAGCAATAGGAGTCAGAATAAGGGAAGACTCAAAAAAGCAATACCTAGGGAGAGGCCCAATTTTTTTTAACATGGCTTTCATAGACTTCACAGTCGCAGAACTATTATTGAAATGATTCCTTTCTGTCTTTTCAAAAGAGCTAACCTCTAAGATGGGCCTGGAAGTCAGGCTGATTGGGCTAAAACCTAGGTTCAAAAAATACCCAACTATGTGAACTTCATAGTACTGCATTTTTCTGTGTCTAGGTTCCGTTGTCTAAAAGAAATGGAGATTATAATCATAGATGCAGGTCAAAACAAAAAGATCCTTGTGCAGCATTTGACACTATTATTTTCTCTATCACTGTCATTATAATTAAAGCTATTATTTTTTTAAATTTTTATTTATTTCTAGGAGAGAGAGAGAGAGAGAGACAGCATGAGCAGGGGAGGGTCAGAGAGAGAGAGAGACACAGACTCTGAAATAGGCTCCAGGCTCTGAGCTGGCAGTCAGCACAGAGCCCGACGCGGGGCTCAAACCCACGAACCGCAAGATCATGACCTAAGTGAAAGTCGGACGCTTAACCAACTAAGCTACCCAGGCGCCCCAATTAAAGCTATTATTAATCTAAATGACACGCAGGTTGTTTATACCTGTACAGGTTTACCAAGGTATTTTTCAGAAACTAGCGGACCATCCACTCCCCAAAATTAAATGACCCTCCGAAATGCCTGATGTAAGAACATAGCATTTCTGTTCAGAGTGCAAAAGAAGCAGCCAAGAGTCTTGAGGGAGTTGTTAAGATTCAGTGTGAACACTAGGAGAGCACACAGCACTTGTTTTGTCTAATACATAACCCCTCACCCTTGTAGTTCAGAAAAGGGGCCTGGGTTTGGTTTGCCTTGCCTTCCCAGCCTGCTTAACGTCTACCCTGAGAAGCATCTTAGCAGATGTTACAGATGTGTAAACACACCTGGGGACAAGCTCACTCCCAGCGACGGCTCCCTTGGCAATATGCATAGGAAAGATATACTCGGGCTAGGCAAAAATGCATCTTTAAGGATTTTCAGGGTATTTGGCTACTGTGTGAATGGGGTTAAAAATGATCACATGGCTGGAAGGAAAGAAAAAATAAAACGCTTTTATCACAGACTTTATTTAGTGCATTGAACATGTATTCTCCAAGCAGATGGATTTTTTACTTCAATGCAATTCCACAATTCTACCAACTCAGTCTTATAAACAAAAAGTAAATTTGAAGATTTATAAAACAGTAACTCTGATCTGTAATGAAATCTAAAACCTAAAAGTCAAGGCCAATAGCATTTTAAAAATAAAGCAAATGTTTGGCTGAAATAAAGAAGTTACAACTTCACTGCTGTTTCAAAAGTTAAGTACCAATTGGAAAAATCATACACCGCAGGAATTTTTTTTTTATATGGAAAACTGCTACCTGGAAACTCTGGCCTAAAAGCACAATTTTGAATGATATTCAAATACAAATATTAAAAATAATAACATAAAGGAAATCCAACACCAGATGTGGAGAAATATATATCTCCAAGGCTTCCAGGAAGGTTTTATAATCTACAGGGGGTCTGGAACATTGTTTTCTTTTTAAAGTATTTGCTGGTGTTCAGAGAGGACATTAAGGCTTCCATCAACCCTGCTATGACTGTTATGCCAGTCTGGTACAAAGCCACATCTCATTTCATTAGACAAAATAAAGACAAATCAACCATAACTACTGTTCTTTGACTGTATAATAGTTCCTCATAAAATCCCTGTTTTTACTGCCTTGTCTTATTTTTTCTTCCCTTCCTTAGTCCTTCATTATTTTTCATATTAACATATTTACTTACCATTTTCTTCTTACAGGGCACCTTTCATGTATATTATTTTACTTTAATCTCATGGGAAACAAGTATTATTATCTTGGCTTTTAAGAATTAGAAGACTGAGGCCTAAAACACTAAATGACCTGTTTAAGATTTCAAAGTGGAGGGAAGAGAAACTAAGTTTAATTTTTCTGACGGCACACTACCATTTCTCAGTAGAAATGAGGTTTCTCCGTTAACCATTTTTCTTCCTTTCTTGGGTGTCCTTCATGCCTTAGTGCCATACCGCTTCATGCTTACTCTCAATGACTAGAGTCAGCCCTGAGGTCCTCCAACCAGGAAGCTCCCCTGGAGCACATGCCCAGTCTCAGGGGAGGCCCCTCTGCCAGTACTCCCATGCCATTTCACGTTTCCCCGTGAGAGGGGTCAAAATTTATGGCTCCATGAAAACAGAGATTATGTCTAACTTATTTAATACTGTAATGCCTGAAATGTGCTGTATATCCAACTGTGCTCCCTGCTCAGAAAAATAAAAACTCAGCCCCAAAGAGAGTTCAAATGAGCACACAAAAGACCATCTCCTCAGGGACTCAGCCTGTGCACCAGAAAAGCTTCCTGGCCAGGGGACATATAAGCGGACACTAGAGGATAAAGAAGAATTATCCAGGGGCGTCTGGGCGGCTCATTCTGTTAAGCGTCCGACTTCGGCTCAGGTCATGATCTCACAGTTCATGGGCTCGAGCCCCGCATCAGGCTCTGTGCAGACAGCTCAGAGCTTGGAGCCTGTTTTGGATTCTGTGTCTCCCTCTCTCTCTCTGCCCCGCCCCCACTCATGTTCTGTCTCTCTCTTCTCAAAAATAAATAAACGATAAAAAAATTATCCAGTTGAAGGGTGAAGGGACTGGGAGGACCTAAAGAAGGTGAGGGGGTAAGACAATAATGAAAAATAACAAAATAGAAGAAACACAAATACTGGCATTTAAGAAAGGAGGCTACCTGCCTGTTCAGAACCACTCAATTATCTAAACAGGAGGCAGTTTCTGAACCTCATCAACAGCAAATCCTTTGATGACAGAAATGTGTCACAAGGAACAAATAAAGAGGGTTCTAAAAACAATTCTTTCCATAGTTTGACAATGGGAAAAGTCAGATGATCATGAACCGTTTTGTAAAATGACCAGAGAAGGAATATGATCTCCCTCAAATACTACAATCCCTTCTACCCTAACCTGCCCTGAAAATGGCCTGAACAACACAATCCATCTCTCCTGTGTTCCAGTATTTAGTACATAATATTACTGCTAAAAATGTCACAAGTCCTTTCTTTTATCATGAGAGTAAAGAGAAGCTGGCTATAATAGGATTTTCCTATCAGCAATCTCACTCTGAAACCTGCTTCACTATTATTACATTATGTCATTTAAATACAAAATACTGCATACCAAGAGACAGAAATAGAAAATAGCAAATATCTATGTACCCACCATTCAGTTTTATTAAAGTATAACATTTTTTTCATATTTAACTTTCTATCTTTTTAATTTTAATAAAACACTTGAACACACTTAGAAGCCTGGTTTGTACCTCCTCCCTATACTATTTTCCACCTCTAGCGTGAAGTTGATGTTCTCTTTTTAAAAACACATACATACATATATACATATATATATAAAGAATATAGACTGCAACATGAATGGATCTTAAAATGATTATGAAACAAACCAAGCTAAAAAAGGGGGAAAAAATACGGTACATATGATAGGATTCCATTTTTAAAAATCTAGAAGATATAAATTAATCGATAGTGACAGAAAGTAGAAAACCGATTGCCTGGGGTGAACAAATGTAAGGAAGGGCATGAAGGAGAGATTACCAAGGTATAGGAGGAAACTTTGGGGAGTTTCTGCTGGTGGTTTCGTGGGTATATACATATGTCAAAACTCAGAAGAGTCTGTAAATATGTTCACTTTACTGGATGTCAACTTAGCAGCCTGTATACTTTTACTTTTTTTGAAATGTTTTACTTATTTCTAGGAGAGAGAGAGAGAGACAGCGTGAACAGGGGAGGGTCAGAGAGAGAGGGAGTCACAGACTGAAACAGGCTCCAGGCTCTGAGCTGGCAGTCAGCACAGAGCCCGACGCGGAGCTCGAACCCACGAACCGCGAGATCATGACCTAAGCGAAAGTCGGACGCTCAACCGACTAAGCCACCCAGCTGCCCCAGCAGCCTGTATACTTTAAATATGTATAGTTTATTTTATATCAATTATAACTCAAGAAAGCTGTTCCTTAAAATTTCATAAGAGTAGTAGGAAGATAAAAGAGAATCCTAACCATGCTATGCTTCTGTCTTCTAAACATCTTTTAAAATACAGGTAAAAAGGGGCACCTGGGTGGCTTAGTCGGTCAAGCATCTGACTTTCGCTTAGGTCATGATCTCACGGTTCGTGGGTTCGGGCCCCGCGTCGGGCTCTGTGCTGACTGCCAGCTCAGAGCCTGGAGCCTGTTTCAGTCTGTGACTCCCTCTCTCTCTGACCCTCCCCTGC